>NC_079135.1:68579900-68882930 GCF_945859705.1 Episyrphus balteatus
CATGTAGAAAATTTTATTTCCTATAACTTTTATATTAATAAATTTTTCTATATGACCCATATTTTTAGAGTTAATTTGAAAAAAACTATACCCCTACTCAGCTTAAGCTTTATACCCGCTTTGGAGTATAGATTATAGATTTTAATATCAACGCAATATGGTAATGTTTTATATGTTTTTGGAAATGAGAAAAATGGCAGAGTTATTCACTAAAACGTGTTTTACCTTTAATCCAAGATGGCGGCTTTGGCTCAAGGTCGATTTTCCCGAAAAACTGGTTTTAAGCTCTACCGTCCTATGAAAACAATTGCACGATCTAATTTTTTCCATTTGAAATGTTTAATTTTACTGGGCTAGGTACCTACTTGCCGTATCACCAAAATGGAAAAGCTTTATTGTTTTTTTCTCAAAAAAAGGTTACTGTTGAAAAAAGGTCCTTTAAAATATTTTTTGAATCTTTATTAATAGTTACAGTACGTATACCTATCAAAGAACCATTTTCTTGATTTCTGAGTTTCTTGTAAACGACTAAATTGATTTGGACGAAAATTTTTGCACAGAAATGATCTAGTATCCTCAAGATAATACTAAAAAAATTTCCAAAAATTGATTTTTTATTTTATAAAAAAATCAAAATTTTTTGTTTAAAAAATCAATTACTGATCAATGAATTTTTTTTTTGAAAATTTGTTTTTTAGTCAATTAATATCTCTCTTTTATTGGTATACCAAACTATTTATTTTTTTAACTTTTTATTTTCCATTTTTCTTTCAAAATTTTTTTTTATACACAGAATTAAATGGCGAATTTAGTTTGAAGGTCAAAATCCTTTAAAAAGCTTTTTTAAAGCTAGAACTTTGAAGCTTCCAGTGGAAAGTTAAAGAGGAATACAAATTGTGTAGCACTTGAAGTCTAAAGAACACCCGGTACATTTTTTTTTCATCCCAAAGTTGGCGTTCCCGAAATGACGCTCAATTGATGTACGCTGCTTTTATGTTAGTTGTAGTATTATTTTAATTTATTTTCGCATTCAAACAGTTAATACATAAATAAACAAAATTGTGGAACAATTACTCTATGAAAGGACAAGGCCTTGGAATATCTCTAATCTCTACCCTTCGTCTTCCGGATGTAATCCAAAGTAGCTCAACAGCTCAAAATTACATGCAAATTTTAAGCTTTTATCAAAAAGTGCAGGACAAACTCCTTTTCCAATGCTTAGCCACCTCACTAACATTATACTTCACATAATAATTTCATGTAAATATTTCACATAATACTTCAATCTCTATTTATATAAACAACTTACTCAGCATTTGTTTCGGGTGTCGGTAGATCCCCGATTGTAGTCAATGTCAATGTTGACCAATATACACTTCCTAAATACTTCCTCGTTAAGGTAGCATAATCTCCTGGACGATAAGGATACACCCAATCACCCTATAAACACAAATTTAAATAAAATCTTGATACAAACATAGCATATGAAAAAAAAACATTACTTGAAATCCTTCCGCTTCCGAAAGTAAATAATAAAAACAACCAAACCAATGTGCAAGAATTAAAAGTATATGAATTAAATTGACCACACGCCACAAATTTGGCCAAACTGTACGACTTTCAACAATATAATAAAATTTTATTGAACGATAAACCTGAAAAGAGATGATGATAATTTTTAGCAAGTGTATAAAACACTTGTTTAAATTGAAAAATTAGAATTACTTTAAAAAATCGTGTAAAACGTAAAATTGGATGCGTTCCGAATTTTAACTGAAGTAAATCTAATGGAATTAGAGCTGCCAGGTCGAGGTAGAAATGCCTGTTTTGCATGTAATGGCAGGCAAGTTTTTTATCGTCATAAACCTTAAAAAATAGAAATAATAAGTTAAATTAAAATAAGGTTTTGAAAATTAATCAGCTTAAATTACCATCAATCCCTGCTCTAAATATCCTGTGCGTAACTGTACAACAATATCTAAAATAAACACAACATCGGTAAGCATATCACACAAAAACCAGAATCTCGGAACTGCTTGCTGAAATAAAAATATAATTTTTAGTTTTAAAAATATTTTTTAACTGAAATCCAATTTTCTCTGAGAATATCGATGTGTATTTTGTACAGTATAATGCTCTAAAAAGTGTACTGAAAAATGCAAAAAAATACTTACTTGCAGCTCTGGAAAACTCTGTCTCACAATTAACGTCCACAAATTATATAAAACCGAAACAGTCAAAACCATTAGCCAGTAAAAATAAAAGTTCTCGTCTGGATTTACAACAGATCGTCGTTTTTGCAAATATCGACGTCTTCTTTTGGCTTTCTTATTTATATCACCTGAGGCGCTTTCAGATCCGGTGTCTTCGACTGTTTCCTAAAAATAACAAAAGTTAAAAAATTAAGATTTCCACTTTATGAATATCAATTTTTTGACAAAAGTAAAAGTACAGACAGGTCTGGATTTTATTGGCATTAAATTTTTTTTGATTTATATAGGTACGTCCGAATAATTTTTAGCAAGTATATTATAAATTGATGAATAGAAAAATCTTTTGGGTTGTTAAAACGTATATCGTTTTTGAAAAATCAATTGCTTGAAAACATCTATGATTTTTTAACTTGGTTATTATGAGTCGATTAGTATTTCCTTTTAATTGGCTTACCAAATTTTTTGTTCTAAAATTTTAAACATCAAAAACAATTTTTTCAAAACGGCTCTTACGATTTCAAAAGAAAAAAAATTATAAAAATTTGGAGGTCAAAACTACGTACAGAGATGTTTTTGTAATTTTAAAACAAATTTCATATTAGTTTTTAACTTTTAATAATTTGTTTATAAGAGGCGTGTTTTTTCAATTACTCAATAGCTACTCATTTTTCATTTTATTCGCAAAACAATAATAAAAATTACACAAGTAAGTATTTGTTTTTATTGTTTTTCGAATAAAATAAAGAAATGAGTAGCTACTGAGTTATAGAAAAAACACGCCTAAGATTAAGTTAAAAATATTTTTTTACGCATTTTTAAAAAAGCTTAAGTATTTTTAGCAACTTAGAACATTGGAGCAAGAACGTGCTCAAAACGTGAAATTTTTTTTATAAAAAAACTAACTGTACGTAACAATGTATAACAAAAATAGAAAAAAGTATTAATTTTCGAAAACGGCTCGAACGGTTTTCATCAAAATGTTTTTTTGTAATGTATATATATATTTGTGATGAAAAAAAATATTTGTTTGTGCCATTATTAACGGTAATTGTCATAGCACCGTATTTTTGGATTTCTGAAATTCTTGTCAAGGTTAAGTAGATTTTGAGGAACATTTTTATACAAAAGCGTTAAGATATTTTTAATATTAAAATATTGAAAAATTTTCACAATTATTTTTTGAATTAAAAAAAAAAATTATTTTGAAAACATGTTGATGAATTTTTTCGAAATTAATTTGTGTAAGAGTTGAAATAATTGAAATCAGTAAATTTCAATTTAAATTTGAGCACTAAGACTTGTATTTATTTTTTATGCTGTTGTATAAAAATTCACTAAATTGACTTTTTTTTAAGTAGAAACATATTATCATTGGTACATTGGTTAAACAGCAAAGTATGGAATTGTCAATGCAAAATAACTTTAACCTTCTTGAGAGAAAGCAAAACTATCAAATATTTACCACACATTTTGACAATGCTATAGTGGTAGGGAAAACGAATTAGGTAAATATGGAAATGACAAAAAGACTTCCAGTTTTGTAGTTCTCAAAACATTATGTGATGTGTGTAAAAAAGAAAGTTAATTTCCACCTTTCTAATGTACCTATTCAAATAGCTTTACAACAGTCTGTTTTCAATTTAAAAATAATATTTTTCTTTATATTACGAAATATCAATACCATAAAACTTTTATTATATTTTTTCTTTTTTATCGATTGTTATGATAATATTCAAAAATCATTTCCTGCAAAGAAGGTCAATGCTACAAAAAAAAAAAAACACAACTCTAACGAACCAATGAACAATAATCATGGAAAAGCATAGAACCCATCTCAATTCACACGACAGCTTTTCCATTTTAAGTGTTCGGTTTCTGAGAGTTGTTTGATCTGAGATTTTTTGTTGTTGATATTCATAGTAACACACTTAACCCAATTTTTAAATTTGTATATTCGCCTCTGACAGTTTCTGAGAACGATTTTTCCGTTAAAAGATACAAATAGATACATATATACCTACATTGAAATAAAGTATATAGAAAAAGGTCAGTTTTCTTTCATTACCATAATATCAATATGTATAAATCAAAACAAAAATAACTATGAATTTGCTTACACATTTTATTTAGAAAATCTATAAAGTATATTTTTAGCTAATTGAATCAATACTAATTGCCGTCATAGGGAAAATATAAAATATGTAATTATTATCGTCACGATAATCAGGATAGTCTATTTAAAATAAAAATATTTTTGAAAAACGAAAAAAAAAATAGAATCCAAAACAGAAAGCAATTTAAATAAGCATATAACGATGCGCAGCCACTTTTTAGTCTTCTTGTACATACTATAATGAAATGAATATATAAAATCAGGCAATTGCTATAAACTTATGAAAATCTTTTCAGTTTTCTTTAACTTAAATTGGACTGTTTAGTCCATAATATAGGTATTTGAGTAGAAAACATGCTATCTATAATCATTTGGTTCATTTAATCAGAGGTCCAATTTTTGTTCAGAAATTTAAGGGATGCTTATGTTTAAACAAATCACATTACCAAATTTGGTGCCAAGTGTAAAATGGTTAAAAAAATGATTGTGTTGCAATTACAAAACGTCAAACCAATAACTGGTATTTAAAATTTGTATTTCACCAAATCGGAAAAGAAGAAGAAGTAATTTCGAAAGCATACAAAAATTGTTTCAAAAATTACAAAGACATCTTTTTAAATATTTTGAACTCCAAACTAAGTACCTATGAAATTTATCTTGTACTACAAAAAAATTAAAAAAATTAAGTATGCAGTTTATCTTGTACAAAGAACTTTTAGATAAAAAAAAATTTAAAAAAATTTAACAGCCGTTTATCAAAAAAATTGGTACGAAAGAAAAACTGGCTACACACATTTGCACTTCTAGTTCAAAATATTCTTTTAACTTTAAGATTATAAAAACAGAAAGACAAAACTCACAGAATTTTTCTTCAGTAAGTAAATGCCATTTTTCCATTATGTAAGTTTTTTTTTTACAGAAAAACTAAAAATTTAGTTTTATTGGTTCTGCTTTGAATATAACGTGTGCAAAGTTTAATAAAAATCGTACGAGCCCTTTTTGAGAAAATTGCAACACACACATTTTTTACGTACACTTTCTTAAATAAAATATAAATAAAATGCACGACTGGGTCGCATTGTAAAAATCGATTTGCAGATATTTTAAAATAAAAAAACCTACGTTAATGAGTAAAAAAAAATATCTTCCTTATATATCTGAAGGGCATGAATTATTTTAGACTAGAAGAACAATTACTTGGCACCCCATACCATTTTAGGGCTTATACAATTGCAATAGCACTTTGGTTTCAAAACTTTAATATAAATAAATAAACAATTTTAAAACATTCCATATATTTTCTTAAATAGAAAAAATAGAGAATAAGGGGCCTCGTATTTTCATCTTGCCCGGGGACCCCGGTAGCTCGTTATACGGCTCTCGATGCACGGTAAGAAAATTGAAACTTAATTGATGTTTTTTTTTTTTTTGGAACTTTGTTTTTAAGTGTTTACTAAAACCTACATTTTCTTAAAAATGACATACCAATTTTTTTTGAAAATTGTTCAAACAAACAAAACTTAAAAAAACCTTCTTTCATAAGAACTCAAATAGTTTCATCGTTTTGTGGTTAAAATCATTTGAAATGGTGTTAAAGTAATTAAAACAAAAAACAATTTTATTCATGTTTACATTTCTTATGAAATTCTTGAAAAAAGTATTTGCTTTTAAATTCGCTTTACGAGCTATAATTTTACGTGATAACGTCATAAGAAAACGGAATTTTTTGTATAAAATTAAAATTAAAATTATCTATAATTAAGATATTTAAGCTAAACACTTTATTGAAATCGGTACGTTTTGCAGAAAAAAAGCAAATTATAAATATCGTGTTGCTCAGTTGTGCATTTTATTTTTTTTTTTTTCGAAATAAGAACAACTTTAATATATCAATGTAGTTGTCGGCGTTATAAGAATACAAAATAAACAAAAAATTACATAGATAAGTGGTTGGGCACGTGACCACACCAATGGTAAACAGGGCATTCTAAGCTTTTATTTGACACCTCATTTATCCCTATGGAATAACAACTCATATTATATTCACACAAAAATGATACCGGAAGTAGTGTGGCCATTTCCTGCGATTGAAAAAACCTTTTCAATATTTCTGCTCATGGAAATGAATGGGCAAATAATAACGAAAGTGTTTCATTTTTTTCTTCGTTTCATTTTATGGGGATATTTGAGGATGAAATCTCTAAATCACCAGCCATCTTTATAGTTATTTATACACTAATACATATCAACAACAACTTACCTGGGTTTCAGGTATTTGACGTGTAGAAAATCTTTTAAGAAAGGAATCCTCCCGTTTGAGTGGTGGTTTCTTTTGAATAGCTGATGATATTTGTACTGTGGTTCGCAGTTTCATCCATCGTTGATTCGACTTATTCCTAATGAAATTAAATCGAGGAAAATTTATATAAGTTAAATTTGATTGAAAAAGTGAACAAAATTTCCAACAACATTATTTAAGTATTCAATTTACACAAAAATCAAACACACTAATATTGTTTATTTATTATTATTTTTTTATCAAAGATACCAATGTATGTGAGATTATAACATCAATAATTTAGAATATTTAAATGACAAAAAAAAATAAAACATCAAACAAAGCCAATATTTATAGTAATTTTGCATTTTTAAAAGTAACAACAACAACAAAACAAAATTAAACAAACATGCATTTTGTAGGCTATTTTTTACAATAAAATTATACTCGAGTTTTATACTATTCTACATACATCATTGAGTCGCTGCCGTTCAAGATGACTTTGAATTTATGATCTGAAAGTTTTTAAAAACCTCACAATATTCAGATGAATTCGAAAATGAATGAGAAATATATTTTTTAACCTACGTAAATTAATGATATTTGAGTTGTATCTTTTGAAAGCCGACTTCATTTCCATTAGTTTTTAAAATTCAAGTTTTTATGTTTATGCATCTGTTTTGACAATGTGTATAATATGAAAAAAATCAAACATTAACGATGAATCTTAGATTAAAGTTATTGGTAAATTATTTTTAAAAAAATACAAAAAAAATCAATTTTAAACTTTACTTTGACTTTTATAAGACCATTGATTATTGCCTTATAACCATTTATTTCCAACAAAATTTTAAAACATAAAACAAATTACAAAAAAAGGAAAGTATTCATTAAACTAAACATTTGTTTAAGATTTCGTTTCGTTCCAACAGCGTACTAGCCTTAAGCATTCAAAATATCTTGTTTCAAGTTTTCTAAATAGAAAACCTCTTTCTTTAAAATAAAATTGAAAAGTTAAATTTTCAACTATTGCTATTTTTAGCTCTTGTCTAGTAATAAACTTAAAAGTCCCCAGAAATACCGTCCTTGACCTTTATTGTTGATTTTTTTGTATTCTGAAAAATACACTCTATCATACTTATTTAAACAAATAAAAAAATCGATAGTTAAAGTTGATCGAAAAAATCAAATCAATCTCTGATTGATGAGCTTTCAAAAAATTTCAATTAAGGCTGGAAAATTAGTCAAGAAAAATGTACTATAAGTCGTTTACTCGTCTTACTAAATTTCCGTTTAGAAAATGACTATGACTAAAAAACTAGTCCTTAATCATTTATGAAGTACTACACAATTGTCCAAATATCACCGATACCAGGTTTGAGGTAATCCTCTTCTAAAGAGTCAGCAAGTATACATTAGCTAATCTATGCAGGTTGTTTACTTTTGCAGAAGAAATGAGCCCTGGCTGATAAAAAATATACCAGAATTATTTAAGTGGTTAAATAAACCTCAATGCCAAAAATACTACTGCAGCACTTAACTAGAGACGCAAATTATTATCTACTCTTTTACAACTACCTGAAGCTTTTTTTTTATTAAAAGTATAAGTACTTTAATAAATTAAAAAATAAATAACATTTGTGTAGTGTTTTTAAACTTTACAGACTTTTTATAAAATATATAACTTGTGTGTAGAGCGTGATGTTATCGATAGCAGATTTCTTATATGAAAAAGACTAAACTAACATACCTGTACTGCATGTTGCCAGATGCGTATTCAAAGGAAATCATAAGCAAGACTAAATACATGCGTAGGCGTATAAATCCACGCCTGGAGGTCTAGAAATTATAATAATAATACTTTATTTTGTTAATTTTTGTTTTCGTCAAAACTTTAAATTAAGGTCTTAAAGCAAGGAAAATTCAAATAATTATTCCTACAAATTGATCAAAGTTTTGGTAATTTGATCATGCTATAAAGAGGTTAAGAACCCATAAGACAAAACGAGTAGAAGCTGTGTTATACTGGTGAAAATGGTTTACATATCTTGATTACTTGTCTTTAATCTGAAATCTTTCAGTTTTTTTTCTTCTAAAGATAATCTTTTAACCCACTGAGGGGGGCCTGGCTGGGAACTAAATCATTCTAAAAATATATTAAATGCTTTATTTGATTAGGGGTTTTTATGTACCCCGTGGCGCAATGGTTAGTGTGATACTCTATGGCGCCAGAGGTCTTGGTTCAAGTCCTAGCTTCCACCGCCTACAAATATTTTTCTCAGGGCTACTACGAAGAATTGGCATAACCCGCAAGATCATTGTCTTGAAAATGTACATCTCCGTCTAGCCGTGTAAACTCGGCGATAAATTGAAGGTCCCTTCTATTCTTGCGAACTAGTTCTTGCCGCTTTATGGTTACAACCGTATCCAAGATTTGAAGTGCTCAGTTCTGAGTACAAACTTTTATGCACTCAACCCAGAACTCAAGAACGTCATTTATGAAATATGTACTAAGTATAGAAATTACAGACCATAAGTTGGCCGATTGTAATAGTTCAGAAAAAAATATTTAAATTCATAACATGTGGTCAACTTAAACAACAATAGAACGGCATAGGGAAAACTTTTAACCGGACATAAGTCCACAAAACCCAATTTCATTATGGACTATAGGATTTGGGGTAGGTTTGAAGTTGGTTTATATGCAAATGTAAAATTATCTTATATTTAAAAAATCTTCTGAAATACATAAAAAGAAACTTTGGATATTCCCAACTTCGCACCTATACCCCAAATCCTATATATTAGAGCGGTCGCAGGGGTGAGATTTGGACGAAAAGTTGTTTACGTTCGAAAAACTCCCCATATTTTGGGCTTTTTTCAGGTAAGGGAGGTAGTAAACAGCTCTTTTCGCACTTAAATTTTGGTGGCAATGTGGAACTAATGTAAATTCCCTTCGGGTGAAACTCATAATAGTTTTTAAAATTCCGGGCGAACAAAAATATTTCGGGTGGAAAAATTTACACGTGAAACTCGGGATAGGGCTGATTTATTAATATTTCCATACCCCTACCTACTCAATATTTGAATAATGTTTAAACCCTTCTATTCAAATTGCAAAATCACAAATACTATGAACATATTTTTAAGGAAAGTGAATTTTATATTTTGAATAAATGTTAAAAAATTATAAAATGTCTGTCGCCAAATTTTTTCCCTAAAACTATTGATTTCTATTATTTCCAAATCTATTCGCAAACAAAATTTGGCAGCGGATTATTTCTAACTATTTCTTGTGTGTGTAAAAGTAACGCAATTTTTTCATAAAACCAACAAATTTTAAACGGTGCCAGTCTGTTTTTTCAATTTTTTATTTTATTTTATTTAAATAACATCATCTAGTAAAATTCATTTCTTAGCGTCAATAGCAATTTAACAATAAAGAGCGCGCTCATGCTTTTTAGCTTTTTTTTTATACAAAATTCTATTTTGAAAAAAAAAAAAAAATACTTACCAATCACTATCTGGATCTGCATTTCCATCTGCCTCTTCAGATTTCCTGGATATATCCAAACAAAAAAAAAATTAGCTGACCTCATTTTCAATGCAAAATATTAAAACGCTTTTTTTTCAATATCATTTCTATTGTTTTGGTTTTGGTTCATCAACTTGATGAACATGGTTTTCATTTTTCTATTAAACAAAATGTTTATATATGCAAATTTGTTTGCCTGACGTTTGATCTGATGTAATTTATAAAAATTTGTTTCTTTCTCTTTTTTTTTAAATTTGCTTTTATTTTTGTTTTGAAATTAGCAATAAATTTCATTGCATTTGCATCGGGATGAATGTAGTTGGGTTATATATTAATTATATAGAAATATCTTTGTTTGGATGATTTTCAAGATCAAACAATATTTGTGTTTTCAATTAAAATCTATTCTCTGCAATTAAAAATTGCTTTTATATTGTAATAATATTCAGCATCAAAATAATCGAATTATATGTACGTACGAGTACGTACGTATTTTTTTTTTATTAGCCGGGATAAGATATTGATACAGTTGACAGTGACAAGCTGTTTATTTATTTTAACTAGGTATATCCGCAAATAAATTATTATCTGGGTTGGTGTTCATATGATCGTTCTTGGTTAATCTCCTTTAATTCTTTTGTCAGAAATTACATTAAGATGTAGAAGGAAGTGTATTTATTTGAACAACAATGTTTTAGTGTTATAATTAAATTGAAACTATTTCATGAATGAAAAATGTATACTATAGAATCTGTTTTAATTTAAAATTGTAGCAGATTTTAATTTTACAAATATAGAAATACATTTCTTAAAATTAATTCTGGAAATTAATCAAGAGTAAGTTGAACGGAAAACCCAACTTTTTGCTAATTTATTAACTTTATTCAAAAACCTCCAATTCAACAGAAGCAAATGCAGTAGTTAATTTCTGTTGAAATATTGAAAAAGGTTTTTTTTTCTGAAAATTCACGAATGATTAATAAAAATCATAGAAAGTAAATTTATAACAATAATGTTTCCTAATCAAATTTAATTTTGGTTCTATTGAAAAATAAATCAGAAAATAATTTTCATATTAATTTGGTTATTGGTTTTATTTTGTTTTGGTGATGTATGATTATATTTTTGAAGCTATACTTATTTTGGTGCCAAAATTTGAAAAAAAAAAAAAAAAAAAAATGATTCGCAGAATATAAGTGATGAGAAAATTTAAGATATCAAGTATACATTCAGGGAAATTAGATTAGATTGCAACAGATGGTAAAGAAGTAAACCTCTTATCGGAAAAATTAAAAAGTAAAATTGTAGACAGTAGGTAAGTTGAAAGATCGACAAATTTTAAGGAGAGCATTTTTTTTTATAATACTCAAAATGATAAATCCACCGAACCATTTTTTTTTTTTGGTTTTCATTTTTATCTTCAACGAAATTATTTTGGATTTTGCCAACAACATTTTATTTTCAATGCAATTTTTTTCATTTGCAAAAACATGTATTTTAATGCAAAATATTTTGATTTGCAATAATTTTTTAATGCATACATTTTTAAATTGCAATAAAAATTTTTCTTTTAATGCAAACATTTTCTTGTGTGTATGTGTCAGATGGATTTTTTTTTATTTGATTTTTGTATATATGTACCTGGATTTTGCTTATATTATGTGTCAATGTACATACGTTTTTATGTTTTAAAAAAGGTTTTATTTGAGTAAAATATAAATTTATCGATTTTCTTGTAAAGTTTTTTCTTTGAAAGAATGATTTAAGTATACATTTTTCAACAAAAAAGTTGATGACAACATTTTTGATTCTTCAAAAATTTAAACATCCATTTTTTGCCAAAACATCTTCTTTAAGATGGTATAAACCTGAGTTGCTGATGCAATGGTAAAATCTATGTTTATTTAAAAATGCTTTTTTCCAACATTTTCTCCAATCGGACATCTACTTTAGCCAAAAAATTCGATTACCAAACTTTTGTTCAACACTATTGGGTTGATTGGGTTGCAGTTTAGTACTAGTTAAACCTAACCGTATTGGGTTGTATTTAACCAGTTTGATATTGGTTTATTGGTTGTTTCCGTTTTTAACAGTATTTTTCTATAATACATCTTTAAGAAAAGGTTTCAACCATAAAAATATTGCTTTTCAATTTTCAAAACTTTAGATTCTTTATAAGTCATTAAAGGCAATCATAAAAAAACGAACATTTTCGCGAAATTTATTCAAAATCGAACTAGTAGGTACTGATAAAATTAAAACAAAAAACAAAAATTTGTTTAAATTTTATTCAATGTTTTTGAGGTTATGTAAAATAAAGATGGATATAATAAAATTTGTGGATCTTTCTAGAAAATGTATAAAAACCCCATATTTTTCACCCTGATCTTACTCTTACCCTCCCGTGACCAACTTCAGGCCATCTATTGCTATCCAATCGATTTTTCTCCTTTTCTATACAATTAATCCTTAAGTTCCTAATCACTCCTGTTCTGCTAGTATTTTTTTTCAAGAATGATTGGCAAGAGCACAATTTATTTTTTCGAGCAGGCATTTTGACCATTTGCATTGGTAATTTTCTTATACCGAAACTTATTTACCTGCAGGAATTACTATCAATTGGCGTTCTTTTACATGTCAATATTTCAATAATGCGTTGTGATTTTTTTTTTTTTTGTTCATTAGAAAATGATAAAATCCACGTTCCATTGGAAATTGTTAACTACTATGATTAGATGATCTAGTACATTTATTACTCATGAATACTTATTACTTATGCACACTTGTTACGTTCGCCACGATTACATGTGAATTGCTTTAACTTAAATGAAAGTGCGTAAACCACCTCGTAACACGGCTAATATAAAGACGTGTACGTTACATGTACGTGTACGTACATGCTTACAAAACCTTAAAGGATCCTTAGAAACTTTTTTAAATTTGTATTAATCAAACTACAACCATCCACAACCTCAACTCCACCTTGTACCTATTATTGCAAACCAACTCACATGTACTTTCTTAAGCAGATAATACCCATTTATTAAACAAGCTCTAAGTAAGAACTTGGAAAAGTTAAAATTAAGAATTACTGTCAAAACTTCTTAACACTATGTGTATCGTTTTTAAATATACCTGACGGCATTTTAAAAATATCATAAGAACTTACGTGAAGTTAAATTGATTATTCTTGTCGATTAATTTTTATCTGGTATCAATTTTTCAGTAAATAGTATATTTTGAACACTAACATAGATTTTTTTTAGGTCACTAGTAGAGTGTAAAACTTATTATATTTTCAAGGTCTTTTTGTAACTCTTGAAAGTAATACAAAAAGTAATATTTCGCTTGAAATACTAAGAAAAAAAAATCTTTTCTCTGAAGTACATTGCCCATCTTAGGTTTTCTATCGATTGTACTTTTATAAGTTTCATATTGATTCCATTGCCTGTACCTTGTTTTGTTTATTTAACTGTTGAAATATATTGAATAGATGTGACGTACCTTAAAATTGAAAACAACTCTTGAAAAAAGGAGGGAATTTCGAATATAAAAACAAAGAAATTCTAGAAAGTTTTTTATATCGACTAAAGTGACGCACAAGGAACCTTTAGTACAGCTAAATTTGTTATAAAACCCTTTTTTTTTATTGATAACCAGATTTCTCCTTATTTTTAAATCAAACTCAAGTATGCTTTCATAACATGATTTACCAATTTAAACAGCTTGCTTCTTTATGTGATCCTGATTCTGTCTATATTTTTATTCATATATAAGCTACTTTCAAACAAAATTATTATTTCTTGGTATCCTAATGACGAAAGTAGATATTGACTTTTTTCTTATTCTAATCAAGGACACAATATAATATGTATGAGGTAAAGATATTATTAATAAATTAGAGAAGTAAGTATGCAGACATATTGTACTAAAAGAGAAAGAACTAACATGTAATTTGACTGTCATGCGACTACCTAAATAAGATAGTTAAACGTATGTTTAAATGCAATTTTATTTACATACGTTTTAAATATAAAGGAAGTAGGAAACAAGGTTATTAAACAATGCAAATTTAGAAATGTAGAACCGCCATTTATTTCAATTCGATTTTTAAACTTAACATAATAAATTCCATGCTACAATACTTTTAAAACATTTAAAATCGGTTAATTTAAGGTAAGAGCTATTCTAAAACGGTTTTGTGTTTACTTGTATGTGTCTCAATAGTAGGGGAATACTGGTAAGTTAAATTGGACACAAAAATAATAATCCGAACATTTGAATTTTGTTGTAAAAATTGTATCATAAAAGGAATGGGAGATAACCACAAACTTTATTAAGTCCAATTTTCAAAAACAAGGATTATTGTTTTTAGACATACAGAAATAGGTTATTCCAAACTTGGAGCTTAGCCTTAAAAACTCGAGAAAGGGTTATTTGACAGAAACACGGTGAACAAGGGATAATACACATCAACAAATTTTTTATTGTATTTTTTTTTTTTTTGTAAATATTAAAAAAATTACTTCTAATATTATAATGCAATAAAAGTCGATTTCGTGATTCTATACCTGTCTGTCTCTATCTCGAGCTACAGTCCAAACAGCTGAAGCGATTTGTTTCAGCCAACATTTACTTCGTTTTTAACGAAAAGAGTTACTGGGAAGATCAATATTTGACTCAATTTGACTCAATATTTGATCAAGGGCCACGACCGATAATACGAAGCAGTTTTTCATGATAAATTTTCCAAAAACCAAACCTTATTTCGAAGAAGTACCCAACCCAACAGTTGAAGAAGTTAGTGTGGCGGAGAAAAACTCCAGTAATGGAAAATCGGTTGGATCAGACGAAATACCCTACGATTCCTGAAAAACTCTCAGAATGCTTCACGAATCTTATTTCCAAGCCTATCAGCTGTGATGAAATACCTTATTAGTGTAGAGAAAGTAAATCTCCAAATCATCAAGGATAAAGGAAACACACGAAACTGCGATAACTATACCGTTCAATTAAGCTGATGGCACAAACCATAAAAATCGTTGAACAGATTTTGGTCAGCCAACTGCGAAAAATAATACTGCTGTCTGACGACCGGTGCAGGTTTGTTTTAGATTAATCAACCACAAATGCAATGCAGAGTATAAGAATCGTTATCCTTCATGGAATTTGCATGTTGTGCTAGCTGGTTTTGAAAAAGCATTCGATAGACAATTAAAATGCAGGAGTCAGTTGATCCAGACAGGCCTATTAATTACGGAAATTTTTTTTGAAGGTGCTTTCGAAGTATCTTCTATCTATGATCAACAGTGAAGAAGCGCAAACTTGATGAAGTGGCGAGAAATAAAAGTAGCAAAAATAAAACTTTTATCCAAATCTTCACATTTTGGAATGAAATCTCTCTTTGATTTTTGTTTTCCAAAGCTAGAATACCTTTATTGCTATTGTTCCTACTTCCTACCTTTGCACTATGACTGGGACTATGTTATGAGGTTGTTCTAACTGCTAACTCTACGACATATTTTCAGTGATTATATGACCAAGGAAAATTGCAACGATATGATATAAGCATTATATTAAAAACTAATGTCAATCAAATTTTTGATATTTAACAGCCAAAGAACAACACTTTCACCATGCTGTCCAATTTTATTTGTGATAAACTCAGATTTACTATTAAGTGGGCTCTGAAATCCATTAAGAACCGATTTTAAATGTTTAAATATTTTTCATCGAAAATGTAATCGCATTTATTGTTCTATCAATTTCTACCTCTACATCATAAAATTACTATTTCAAATTGAGAGAAAATAGTTTAATTTAAATTAAAGTAAATTTATATAAATGTAATTTAATTTAGTTGATTGCATTTAATTGTACGTATAGCAAAAAATATTGAATGAAATCATCTGAATTCGACCGAAATTACTCTCAATTATTTGGTTCATCAAATTCACAAAATGTTGAATTAAAACTCTATATGGGTAATTCCATGAAAAAGTGGACACGAATTTTGAACAAATTATGCAGTCTTTTTTACTTTTTTTATTAGAAAATTACTATTTGCAAACGGCAACTCTTTATGCAAGTTGCAAAAAAATATTCTTTGTTGTATTCCCTTATGGATAGACATAAAATTCAGGGAGTTTAATAATCTTAAAGCATTTTTATAGCATAAGCTTGACAACAACAGAAGAATTTCACATGAAAATGACGGAAAAACAAGCAAACTGAAAATATGATGAGTCTAATAGTGACGATGACAATATCCCCTAATGAGTGCTAAAATAAGTTAACATTTAAGCAAGCTTCGTTACACACTATTCGATTAAAAAAAAACTTGAGTGAAAATGCATCTTTTCTTTACTTTTGGAACCACAAATCGCAGGCAACATGAGTTACCAAAATAATGTAACGTGAGTTACCTAAATATTTAAAAATTTTTCCTCGAAATATTGAAAAAATGTTTGGTTTTGTCACTCATATTAAAAGCTTGTAATTTTGTATGTATGGAATCTTCATTGAAAACAAATTAAGATTCTTAATTATCACATAAAAACTTCATACTGTCGGACTCTTAAAATTCGTGTCCGATTTTTGTAACGTGAGTTACCATCAAACTTTTATTTTTCCCAAGCAAATGTTAAAAATAAAGACAATTTTTTTAGTTAATTATGAAAGTAATAGATATGCTCCATTCATGGATAGTAATTTCGTATCAATTTACATTAAAATTGAAAAAAAAAAAAAAAAAAAATTATTTATGTGTTGGAAATTTTTGTGAATGTAACGTGAGTTACCATGGAATTGCCCATATTATTATGATTGAATCTGTAATTGAGCTTACAAAAAAAAAATTGCATTCTTTTATAACCTTGCTGACTTTGTAAGTAGTATGCTATTGGTAGACACGCTATAGAGAATACGCTATTAAGTCCAATAAGATAAATTTATTGAATTACTGCCTAATTAAACATCAAGAGCTGTTTTTTACGTAAACACATTACAAAATGCCAAAAAAAATTGCTAAGATTTTATTTTTTTTTTAATGATGAATTAATGATTTATTTGTATATATTTAGTAAAAATTAGTAAATCAAGAAAACAACACAGTTAAAAGATGTTTTACAAAAATTATGTATTCCGAAACCCATTTAGGAAAAATGAATATATTATTGTTTAACAGCTGTTAGGAGAAGAGTCATTTCACGTTTTATATTATTTTTAAACATCAATTTAATTTATATAAGTTAGTAGTTGGAAAAAAGTAAATTAAAATTTAAATAATATGTAAATACTACGTTGCAATATTAAACACAGAAATAGATTAATATTTTGGGCACCATTCCTTTTTATTCTTCGCAATGAGCAATAGTATAGCATTACAGCTCTAAGATTTCGCCAACCCTGTACACCCTTGGTGTAGGATGAGGTACTAGGACGATGTGAATGAGAACTGGATGGGTTCTCAGTGGCAGCGATGTTATTGATGTTGGTTTCGGAGTAATAGTGTTGGAAGTGAGGCTCTTGGTTGAGCCTGTCTCTTTCTGTGGAGGTAGGTCTTGAGTTTCGGATATCATTTATTTTCTGAGCATCTGTGTGTCGTTTAACTGAATTGTAATTGATAGTGTCATTTGCTTGGGAACATGTAGATGATGAGGGTGAACCTAGTGTCTTAACCGGTGGTTGACGGTGATTTGACTTACGCAATTTTCTTTTCCTAAATACAATTATTAGGTATAATGTAATATAATAATAACATAGGCATAATATTTTTACAAAATATTTTTTTTTCTAATTTTGTAACTTAAAAAAAAATAAACTTTAAAAATATGTAAAATATCAAAGTATATACTTTTTTTCTTGTGAGTTATGAGTATATATACAAAAAGGATTTGTCAATTGTTTTTTCTTTTAACCCTTTTAATATTTGTAAATGTTTTTGTTGATTTGTTAAGTTGAGTATATTTACATTTCTTTTTTTTAGAGAAAATAGCAACGCTTACCTTTGGCATGGACTTTTGTTATCAGATGAAATGAGGGTATTGCTGCTGTCGTTATCTTCTTTGTGGGGAGAACTTTCGGTTGTATTTAGCTCGTTAGGAGAGCCGACTGTAAAAGTTGGGCTGACATTATCTTCGATAGCGCTGTCATCTCTATTTGGATCACACTGTGAAGTCTTCATCTGAAAATATCAATTTTAAATGATAACGATATTTATAATATAGAAATAATAAATATTATTGATGCACAAAAACTTTAAACACATCTATGTAACTCATTTAAAATTCTCATAAAGAATTCATTTTTTGAATATTTGTTTGTCTTTTAAAATACCAAACTAGCTACCACATCTTTCAAAACAATCATTACGAATTTAAATACAACAGTAATAAAAATTTTTTTAAATGTTATATTATTCTAAAATCAGTCTTATTTTTAAATAATTTACGTGAATAAGTGCTATGCTCACGTACACATAATTCCAGTATTATGTTTAGTGGAGTAACTAAAGCTCAAAAATTGGTAATATTAGGGAACCCGGCCGAACAGCTTAGATTTTGATGATCTTTTTTTTCAAACCTCGGTAATTAAAAATACTTCAAAGTCTATAGATTAAAAATTGCCGGTGTTGCCGTTTTGATTTTTTAAATTTAATTGAAGATTTTTGTGAACAAAAACAAATTTTTTTCAAAATTTTTTCTTAAATTTCATAAATTAATTGATGCCAAAAGATTGTCTAGGAAATTCAAGGAAAAAATATATATAGGAGTGAGGGACAATCTTCCATAGTTCAAGCGATAGATGCAATTTTCTTATTAATTGACTTCAAACACAAAAAAAAATATTTGAACACAACGGCAACACCTACAATATTCAAATATACATTTTTTAAAAGCTAGAAGCTTAGTCATATATGTAAAATTAAAATTAAGTTAATTGAATTAACGGCTTTTGAAAGAATGGTAATTGAACTCAGATTTTTGAAAAAAAAAATTATTGAAAAAAATTTAAACATGTCGTTTTTTAAACTTGGTCGTAATATAAAATGCATTTATTTTTAAATTTTTTTGGCCGCATTTATTATGATTTCAAATTATAAAAGGAAAATGTCAATATGTATTACGGTTTATGAACAAAATTAAAAAGTATTTCATTTTTGAAGAACTTTTTTTAATAAAAGTTTTGAAAAAAAATGTAACTTATTTTTTTTTAAGTTCAACATCTAAACATATAATTATTTTTTATTCATTTAATAACCCTTTCTGTTGAAAGTTAAATACCAAAAATTTAAAGTTCGTATTTACCACAGTCTTTGAGAAAATTAATATTTTAATGCAAAAATTCAGTTTTAATAAAAAAAAAAAACCATTGAAATTAAAGTAATTTTTCATTTTTTTTTTTCAAAAGTGTGATATATTTTACCTTTTTTGCTTCGAAATTCAACTGATAATATTTATGGCCAAAAATTGTTTTTAAATAAATTCATATTTCATTAGAAAAACTTTGGAAAAAAGTCATTTCAAATTTTTCTAATAACATTTTTTTTTTCAATTCTGAGTTTGAGGACCATTTTTTCAAAAAGTCTTGATTGAATTTAGTGGATTTAAATTTAAGAGATAAGAATGAGCTTCTGGCTTTTTTAAAATGTATTTTAAAATATTGTAGGTGTTGCCGTTGTTTTCAAAATATTTTTTTTTGTGTTTGAGGTCAGAATGTTAGAAAATTGCATTTATCGCTTAAACGATGGAAGATTGTCCCTTACTGCCTTTTATATATTTTCCTTAAATTACCTAGAGAATCTTTTGCTATCATTTCTTTTATGAAATTTAAGCAAACAAAATGGTTTTGTTAAAAAAAAATTAATTTTAATTTTAAAAAACAATACGGCAACATTGGCAATTTTTAATCTATAGACTTTAAAGTATTTTTAATTACCTACGTTTGAAAAAAAAATCGTCAAAATCAGAGCTGTTCGGCCGGGTTCCCTAATAATTTGCTTTAGTTACTCTACTAGTTTGTCAGCAATTAATTGGCAGTTTATAAAAAATTAATTTTTAAACTATAATTTTTAAAATAAGTAGGTACGAAATTGGTGATTACAGAAGTATAAAGAGTTATGTTTTGTGTTTTTATCTATGTATGTTCTTTTCTAAAAAAATTAAATTTTTTGACACTCTGTTTGAAAAGCGACGTCATACATAGAATCTTTATAGTCCAGTTATTCATCTCAATATTCACGAAGAGACATAGAGCACATGCAGCTTAGCAGAAAGCATATACAACGGCGCTGCTAAGAAACACCAAAGTTGCCAATGGTCAACATGAAAAAGTGGTGACCTAGGAAACTGGAGGATGCTATAGCTAAAATGAGGTCCGGAAGATTTACCAAAAGGTAACGAAAACATCTCTTGGTTATAAGTCTAGAACTGAACTCTGCAAGATGAACATGTAAAAATCGTAGTAGAGTTGCAAGCGATTTTGAGAATTTATAGAAATCACTTCTGCAATCTCTAAAATGGCAATGATGAAACAAATTTCACTCAAAGGCAGATTGCACAATTCAGCGTCGATGAGGAAAAAGAACATTTCCGTACCCCGACCTGGCCGAGGTGAAGGAAGTCATATTCAAGCTTAAGTTAAAAAAAAACTCTTTTGCTGATGGCCTTACAGCCGATCTGTTTACAGCAGCAGGGGAAGACCACAGGTTGTGAGTGTGCGCAACGGAGAAGTGAAATCTCAGCATGGTCTGCTCGATTAATAAGAAACGAGATCTGCTGAACTGCGCCAGCTACAGAGGAATCAGTCTCTTTAAAATCGTCTGGAAGATCCTCTCTTCCTTATAATGAGAACATCTGAAACTCCTCGCCAAAAATCTGATAGGTCTCAGTGAGTCATTAGACCAGGCAAGTCCAACATCGAACAAATATACACATTAGGCAGTCTTTGAAAAATACACAGAAACCCTGGAATATTATACCTATGACTACATCGATTTCAAAGCCGCGTACAGAAACGAGCTGTATAGACCGATCTCTAGTTTTGGCATCACTGCCTAGCTCGACAACCTGTGCAGGATGACGATGTAGAATGCATACTACTACGTCAAGGTTGGCAAAGGCTCACCGATCCCTTTGACGTCAAAAAAAGGTATTAGACAAGGCGGGGTGTTGTCATGCAAATTCTTTAACATCATTCTTGAAAAAATAATACAGAAGTCTACTCTTGCCAGTCGCTGCTACTTTGGTTTTACAGGGCAATTGGCCAGGGGTTGGATTACGGCATACGATTACGATCATACGTTAACGTTTTGAAAATTGCTGTCTCTAATCTGTCGCTGTACAAGACACTTATCATCCCACATCTGCTATATGGTGCAGATGCAGAGGCATGGACTTTGAACTAGGCGGATGAAAACATTGGACAGTTCCGAGAGAAAATTTGTTCGGGCGATTTGTGGTCCTGTATGCATTGATGATGATTTGCGAGGAAGAGATACAACAGCGAATGTTTTCGACTCTAACCTAAGACTCCGTCTTAGGTGGCTCCACGCAAGTGGAGGGGGACAATTAGCTTCGGGCGTGAACTTGGCTAAGAAAGAGAATAAAGCCGGATAGAAAAGCCAACCTTATGAAAAACAAGGTGAAAAGTTTAATTAGAACCTAATGATTTTTTTAATGGTAAAAATAAAGTCTTCTCCTAATGTTTAAAGACACCCAAATCTTCAAGAATGTCTAGCGATAAGCTTTTTTTATGAACAAAAGATAGTTAAACACATACTGAGTCTTAGATTGAATGAAAAAAAAAAAACAAAACCATTGAATTAGAGTTAAACGAAACTTTCAACTGATGAACGAAAATGGTCTGAATATCCTTTCTTATGGACACTAAATTCTTCACTTAATGAAATTTAAAATGAAACTTCTTTTCAAATTCAAATCACAAAAAGTTCTTCGTCTGATAATTTACATAATCATAACAATCTCAAAATGACTAAATGCCATTCATTTGCTAAGCAAACTTTGTAATTATTAAACCCGATTCCTCTGATTGCATCAAACAATTGTTTATGTTAATTTTATTTACATTCTTAAGCCATTGACACCATAACAAAACACAAATTAACCGGTGAAATATTTCCTAAATACAAACCGTATTTTATGTTTATATGTATTTGAACAAAGTAATAGCTCTGTGACTGTTGTGCCACGCTACGCACCTTTAATTTTACGACCATCATCCTTCTCTATATTGAAATCCAAAAGCTTAAATTTATATACACATTCACTTCTTCTACTTCTTGATAAAGTTTAGGCCTGATGCCTGCTGAAGGAATAACTCTGGAAAGACTTCACACGCACAACTTTTCCTTTTTGCACAAAAATGGAAATGACAGTTTTATAATAATTAATGGTATTAAAGTTAAGTACTTGGGGGAATTTTTTGATTATAACCTTAAGTAAAATCTCACAAACAAGTCTCTTTAACTGAAACACCTGAACTGTTTGGCTTTTAAGAACAGAGTTCAAAAGTCAAATGTTATTATCCTGGGTAAACTTTTACCTGCGCGCTGCCAAAAAAAGAACAAAATCACACAAAAAGAAAAACTTAGTAAAAGAAGAAAGATACACACACAAAAAAGAGATCCCGTGTCCCCATGGGTCTGTCTCGATTACAGGGAATTAAGTTATAAAACATTCCATAAACTTACAACTACATCATGGCATATACAGTGGGTTGTTTTGAACAAAAATATGACAATTTTGTACATTTATTTTTGACTAGATAAAATAAATAACTAATCATGCAATTGTTGTGAAGAGCCATATACATTATCACAACAAAAACGAAAATAAACTTACTATAACCTTACTAAGATTTTTATGAAGATTTAAAGGTCAATCAGCTTTAAATATTTCTAAACAACACAAAAAATAAACATTTATGAACCATTTAATAGATCTACCAGTTCTGAATCGTAACAATAGTTTTGATTCTTCACAAAACAGCTACAAAACAAGAGAAAAAAATAATTACTCCAAAGGTTTAACTTTTTTTTAGGAGTTTCTAAAAAACTCTAAGATATAATATTTAAGGAAGTTGAGTTGTGTGCATCGCCGTCGTAAACTTCACAGCAAAATATGTTTTAAGTCACGATAATTTTTTTTAAAGCTTAAATTACACGTATTCACAAATTCAGCACGTTTTTTTTTTTCTTTTTTGAGTGCTTGAGAAATAAAACTACTGCAGTAACCGAAAAATCACGTTAAGACTAAAAAGGCCAACCATCTTCAATTCAACCGTTTAAACTCGACAAAATTAGTAGATTTATTTGATCCAACTTTTTGAGCTTTATATTCTTTTTTGCTCAAACAAATTCTTGACATAATTTCACCTCCTATAGAGATTTATGTCATGTTTTAATGATCATGCACCCCACTGTTTGATTTGTAGGTTTTAATGCAAATAAAATAAATTAGTAAATCAACTTGCCTAACACAAACAAATTAATTTATACACTCACGACAGAACATGCACATAAAAATCGAAAGTATCTATTTGGATCTGGATACTCTTACCGTAAAAAAGTTATTTGGCGTAGATGTCGATGCTGCTGATGTACTGCCGTAGTTGTGTTGCGAATGATAACTGTTGGATAGAATTTTCTTATGAGCGGATGCATGTGCGCGATACGCGCTAACACTAAGTTTCATTGTTGAAATAATTTGGTTCTGTATTCGAAGTCATCCAATTTTTAGTTATATTATTTTATTTTTGTTTTCTTATAATTTTGTTATATGTGTCAGTTCATCGGATTATATATATAAAAATATGGTCATTCAATGTAAACAAATAAAATTCCTTCCGGTTCTGCAAACTGGAAATATAGTGAAAATCAATATAGGTTTTTAGGTACATATAATATTTTATCCAATAAGTTTATAATTTATTTTTGTTCTTAATTGTGTAGGTTTTAAATCTGTCTATAATGTAAGTCAACTATATCTAAAAATATTATAATCATACGAGAAACAAAAATGTAGATGGCGTTGTAAATGATTGATAGTAAAATTTTATAATTCAACTTATTTATTATATTAGTTTTCTATTTTCTTTTGAAAGAACATTGATTAAATTTTGTTTTCATTTTACTTCATAGTATATTTTTAGACATGTCAATCTATAGATCATTTCAAAACGATCATCAGTAAAAATATTTATTTGAATTATTGTAATTATGAAAATAGTAGATGTGCATTTGTTTATCCAACTAAGGCTTTGAGGTGTTTGGAACTGTTGATTTCAATAGCTTAAAAAGTTTAAAACCAAATTTGCAATACCTGAAGGAGTTCCTTACAAAAATGTATGATTTCGTAAATAT
Organism: Episyrphus balteatus; assembly: GCF_945859705.1. NCBI lineage: Eukaryota > Metazoa > Arthropoda > Insecta > Diptera > Syrphidae > Episyrphus > Episyrphus balteatus. Next base: position 68,604,423 of record NC_079135.1, read on the forward strand.
CTGCGTATAGTACCTACATTAAATACTAAAAGTATACGGTTTTTCTCGTAATATTTTCCGTCACTTTGGTACACTTATCTTTTATTTAAACAAATATTGAAATAAAAATAAAAAAAACATAAGAAAAATGAAAATAAGATACTTTTTACAAAGATTTTCAATAAGCATATCATAGTGAAAAGGAGAAAAGGGTAAAAAAAAGAGAGAAATTAGTTAGAAGTACTAATCAATAGATATTTGGTTATATTTAAGTTTTTGTCATAATAACTCAAAGAAAAAACAAGAATATACAACAATGACCAATAACAACAGAAATGGAACGCTTGTTGTACCTTTAATTCCATCTGTAATTTAATCTTTAAAATTGTTTTCAAGTGGAGTTTAATTAACTGGACTGGCACAAAGTCACCCCCAGTTCGTTGTAGGGAAATAAGTCTTTGGGAATTAAGTCTACACTGTGGGCCTAAGGTTGAACTCAGTTAGAACGAAATCCACTTCCCGAGTAAAAATTTGGTTTGGTATTTTTCTTGCTATTCTTATAGATTTTTAAATATTATTTTTTTTTTATACCCTGTATGGTATGTTTATACGTTCATACATAGGTATATAATGTATATGGGTGGGTTTAACCCATTTTAACGTTCAAATATAAAACAACAACCAAATTTATTTTCAAGAAAACTAGATTGCATTGGTATCTGCTTTATTAGATGAAGCATTGGCAAATAGGGTAAAATCAGGTGCCATAAGCTTTGACTGGCTTTTTTTTCTTAAACGACGCCACTTGTTTGTTTTTGGACATAATGTAGATTAAGGGCTCTCAGGCATTATGTAGATGTAGGTTATAGCATAAAATGATTCGAATCTTTGGAATTTTCTGGCAAACCGTGATGGGAGAGTACCAACAAAAACAAATTTACTAGCATTGCAGGTTTTTAAATTCTGAGGACACAAGAAAACAAAAATTTACCACAAGACAAATCTTCCTTCCACGATATAAAAATGTTAGGTTCAAGAGAGTTTAATTGTTGCCTTTCAACGGCAAAATGCACTCGAAATCTTATACTTTCAAGTGATGATAGACTTATTTTGTATAGAGTAAAAATTCAATTTTGTTGCAATTAAACAAAGAATAAGATGCACGAATGTGTCGCGCAAACTTACTCAAATAGTTTTGTATATTTTAAAATACAAAAAAGAAAAAACAAAAACAAACATAAAATTGGTTCTTCAAATGAATACAAAATAGTCATTTTTAGAAAAACAAATCTAAATAATTAAAGCAATTTTTTTAAATTTTGTTATATGTAGCTGAAAAACATATAACAAATTTTAAAATATAACCACAATTTCTCAAAATAAAATCAATGTTAGGATTTTTCAAAAAAAAAGTCATATTTTAAAATCTCCAAGAAGTTATTTTCTGAAAAGAAGGAGTTTATTTCATATTAAGGCAATATAAAAATTCGAAAAGGCTTCAAATTCGTTATTTGCTGAAAAATAAATATCAAAAAAAATCTTTTCCAAAACAATGAGTTCAACTGACAAACGGAAGGACTTGCAAAACCCTTTTCTTAATGTCACGCCTGTGTCTTGTAACTGCTTCAAATACTTCATTGTACATAGTTCATTAGAATTTATTTGAAAAGCTTTCTTTTGAATATTCTTTGAGTTTCTAGCATACTTATAACGAAATGGTTCACTATGGTGTATACGTGACTTTTTTTTTATTTTAATTCATAAAATTGAAAAAAATATAAGAAATTCCTATATTTTGCTATAACACAGGTCAACACGAAATTTGTGCTTGGGTTGTGATTATGAAATTATGATAGATATATTGATTCTCATCTGGAAAACATTTTTTATTTTTTTTTTTAATTTGCTTTTGAAGTCAGCAGAGCAATTTCCAGTATTCAAGTAAATCTGTCTTTTACAAAAACTGTCGTGAGTAATTTTGGCAAAAACTCGAAAAAGTTTTAACCGATTTGGCTGATTTTTGTTTTGTTTTCTTCATTTTAATGCTGTTTTCATATTCATATTCAGAAAAAATAAAAAAAATCAGGAAATTTACGAAGAAAAAAGAAAAATTTAATCGAAATTTTCGTTTTATTCGAATTTTTGTCAGATGGGAGCTTGAGGCATTATATGATACCTTCTATTTTCAATATTTATGGTAAAAGTAATTCACTTCGATAGTATTTTTATTATACAAAAATAATTGCTTACAAAAATAACTGTATCCAAACAGTAGCCAAACTAGTTTATATTGAAATTCTTTATTTATTGAAAAATTAAATTAATTTGTTTGCATAGTATTTTTATTATTTTGTTGCATATGCAGGGTGTCTAAAAAGTAATGGACCAAACGAAATGTACTGATAGGCCAACTTTAGATATTTCTGGAATTGGTAACTTGTTCATCCCAAATCCTTCAGGTTTTCGATTAAATATGCAGTTCTTGTGAAATTTCGAAAAATCCCTACTTTGCAACAGTATTTTGGTTCCTCTGCCCATAATTGATTTTTTTTTACGATTCTTTCACTTACACATTGCCTTACAAAAAGAAACAATTAATTAATAAAAATATTTTTTATTTCATACGCCATTTTTCTTCAAATTAATTAACAGTTCCAAGTTTCATAAAAACTCAATTTCTTACTTTTATTTCAAAATAACAAGACGAACAGTATTTGTATAGTGTGACTCTGGTTTATTATTTTTAAAATATGTCCCGGCATTGCAGTTTTCAAAAAAGTATAAAAGTTTCCAAAGTTGAAGTTAGATAAAAAAATATTACAGTTTTAACTCAACAAAACGGGGGTTTTCAGACCAAAAAAGCCTTTTATTCATCATAACTTTTTTCTTATGATTTAAGTCGAATAAAGTGCTTTAGAAAAAATGTAGAACCTTAAATTATCTACATTTTATAGCTTCACAGTTTTTTTGTACAATGCACGGTTCTTGCACTATAGCTCATAAAACTGGAGTTAGGCTCACATGGTATGAAAATAGTATTTTTGCTTCCAACACTACAAAAGCAAATCTTAGTAGGGGAAAGGGTGATTATCTATTGTTTTGGTTTACCATGAACCCAAAAAGTGCAAATTAAACCCAAGCACAAAAAATATTTTTATTTTTGTCGACCTGTGTAATCAATCTAATGTGTTTTTAGTTGATAATTTCCATCTTTTTTGCTGTAACAAGAGGTTCATTGATCTCGGATTTATACTTTTTCTTTCTAACGTAAATCGGGAGCTCAATGATTTTAAAAATAAGCGTTTCTGTTTAGAGTTTATCTTATTAGATAAAATTGTAACTCAACCAAAAAATAGAATAAAAATCTTGGACACTAGGTCCTAGCAATGAATTTTTTTCTTAATTCTTGTAAATTACAAAAAAATATTCTTTTTTTAAGTCAATAAGGAAAGTAACATAACAAAATATGAAAGAAGAAAAATTTTCTCAGCAAAACGAAAAAAATTATAATCTATCAATATCGGAATATTCTTAAGTACAAAGTTTTATTCCATGGCTTAAAGAAAACTTGCACTAAAATGTTAAGATCTCTAAACACTTTTTTATCTTCGACAAAATTGCAGCACTAGTGGCCGAAAATAATTAGCCTTTACAAGTAATTTAATTCTTGTGAAATGAAAAACTTTAACTTATAGGAAAAGGCTTGATATTTGTTAAGCAAAATAAAAAATGTTTCCATTCTGATTACTATTCTCATAAATGTATACACACCTTAGTCACAAAAACCATGTTGAACATTATAACAAATGAGTTTTATCCCTCGTGTGAGTCTGTAACAAAGAATCTGTATAATTAAAAAAAAAGCCCAGTGATTAGCAAAATATCTTTGTAGTTCTTGAATTCTCATGATCACTTTAATTTTAAAAAGGCTAAATGATGAGTGGTCCACAAAAGTGTTGAGGAGTATAACCTCAAAATTATAAATTAATGCAAAGTTCTCCTTATAATTATTTTTACATTTAAAACTCACACACACAGAATAGCCATTTGGAACTCCTGCTGACTTATAATGTCCTTTGATACCAACAAATTTCATAATAAAGTCATTAATTCACCCAAAAATATTTGCAAATAAGGTTCAAATTGGGGATCAACACACTTAAGTTAATTTTAATTACTTTCCAGGCTATAAAGCAGATATACCCTTCAAAAAGATTATTGTGTTTTAAATCACGATTGTCCTCGTTTTAACCTTGCTGTCAAAAGCGTACCTATACTTCAATTTTGTTTGTATTGTTTTTTATGATTTCGTTCTTTTTTTAGATTGTTAAAGGTGCTGGATTTGAGAATTTAGCGATCTAAGGTGTTAGGCTTCAGGCTATAACTGCTAATTGTAAAACAAACAATCATTTAACAGCCAGAGGCAGCAAAGCAAAGTCTCTCTTCTTACTCCACTTATTTTCCTAAAGTCACTTTAAATGACTGTCCTTGTTAGTTTAAGTTAATGGCCATTCAAAAGTACACCATCACATACACCTCCAAAATGCTCCAGGGAAAAAAACATAACCCTCTTGAATTTAAAAAGGGTACTCAAATGGAGGGAGTTAGATGCGTGCGAGATATAGAATAACCTACAACGATGTGAACAAAATCACCTCGATGAAATTTTTATGGAGGTTCAACAAAACACTCGTTGCCCTGCCAAGTCGAAAATATTTTTGTACATATAAGATGCCTTTTGATCTCTCACGCTACATCAGGAGGACAAGTGGAAGGGCAGATTCGAGAATTATCTCCAGAGGGTTGTAAAATGTTCTTGTTCAACATCGAGTTAAGTTTTCACCCATTTAATATACTGGGGATACTTTTGGGGTAATGTCGGCTTACTATACGTTTATTATTTTAAGTTGAAAATGTTTGTTAATTTATTTATACTGACGACTTAATACTGAAAAAAGGAAATTGTCGTAATAGGAGTTGACCAATAATGTCCATGGTAAGTAATGTTAAAGTTTTGTTAAGTCAACCGATTTTGGGGGGTGGAAAGTTTTCCCAAGTTTTTTTAAAACAAACAAATCAACTTCATTTTATATGCAAATGGCATTTCCGTTAAAGTATTTAAAATTATCTGAAAGGGAAAAAGTTGAAAAGTGACAAATTGTGAATAATTATAATGTTGGTGATTTAACATTTAATTGATGTAGGAAAAGTTGCACCATCAAATATTTAATGTCCAGTAGCCGAATAATCTTGATGTCAAACTGTGATTTAATATTTAAAGTTCGTGTTTTGGTGTGTAATTAAAAATGAATAAAAAATACATACTCTTGCATTTGGAAACATTTATTTTATAAATAACCTTTTGCACAAATACAAAGGCAAGGGTCTATTTTTTAATTTTGAAAAAATGAAGAGTAGGAATGTACGTCCGATGTAAGAATTTTTAAGACCTTGAAAATTTTTAGTGTGTTTTTCTTTTGCTCACAGCAAGGGCAACTTAACATTCTAGACTTAATGTCAACAGAAATTTTCCGTTCCTAGATAAGAGTGATAGCAACAAAATTATAGTTATTTGCCAATAGGCCTTTCGAGTTTATATACCTATGTATCTAAAAGTGCATTTCTAGTCAATTTCTTTTAAAATAATACAGAGTTATACAGTGAAGAATCTTCTTTTCATATAAATTAAAGTAAAAATAAAACATTATGTAATAAAATAAACCATAACTCCACCACTTTTTGAGATCAAAAAGTTTGATTGGTTTATTTTTTGGCTTTCTACACACAAAATGCTATCGAAAACTTATACTCTTAGTTTATATTGCATTGAAGTTTTCATCTTTCAACTTTGCTTTGTAAACTAACAAGTACTTCTATTACAGCAATGCAATGAAATATGCAAGCCTAACTTCTTGCGGTGATTTATGAATAGCATGAAATGACTAACTTTGATGTGGATACATTTTAAATGCAGAAACTGTATAGCTAGTTGTTAGAAAATTCATTTTTTTTTTTTCAAGGGCAATAATATGTATGCATATCAACTCATTTATTTACCCTGATCGAAACCCACTTTAAATATGTAATTTAGAAAAAAATTAAGTTGTGTTAATCTTAAGAATAAGTACCTACGGAAGTACAAATTTCGAGGTGTTCACTGTTCATTCGGAAATTTTACATACATCTTTGTCACTCACTTTATTTTCAGAAAACTTTGGTCGGCTTGAAATCTACCAATGTTAAATATACAGGTAAAATGTAAACGAAACCCATGTGAAAAACATAACATACATAGTGATGAAATTTGGGATGGATGGAGGTTTAAAATGAAGCAGAGAAATAGAATCCATTAAGTTTTTAAAAACATTTTGATGAAAAGGTGTTTTTTGGTAGATAAATAATAGACCGAGAGCCCAGAGCAGATTTTGGGAGTTTTTGGATAACCGAAAATGAGTCATATGTACAGTGGTGGCAAAATAATTAGAAACATCCTCCTTTGTTTACAAAATGTTATTTTTTTCTTACTATAAATACAAAATATTTAACAATTTTTTAGCAAACACAAGTGATGATATAATGCTTGTTACATTTTAAGAAAAAAATTTTAGAATTTATCCAACAAAAGAAAAATATTGCAAAAAATCTAAAATATAGTCCAATTTTGTGTGGAAATATAATTAGAAACACTGAGGAAAAATTACTAAGAAATATCCTGTTTTTGATTTTTAGCATTTACATTTGCCAAACTTGGTCAATTAATTAAACGTACAATTAATAAAAAGGACTATCACCAACTAATTTCTATTAGTTGGTTAATGTGGTTGCAGTCCTCGAAAAATGACACATGTTCCAAAAAAATAATAAAACGTCCTTAACAATATTCCTGACACACCAACCCCTTATATTTTAGAAAAAGAAGGTGCAATAAAGAGGAGATCCTTAGTAAAACATCAAGCTCTTCAAATACCTCTGTTAAAAAATATTTCTAATATTTTTTATTCATATTAAGAACATACAAACATTTTGAAAAGAAAGAGCGTGTTTCTAATTATTTTTCCACCACTGTATGTGTAGGTAATAGCGTCCTGATGAAGAATTCGATAGTCTGGCAGGTTTATTTCACGGCATTCTATGGTTTATGGGGAGTTGAAAAATGCATTTTTTCCGATTTTTGTGTCGAGTATATAACCACTTTAATTCATATAGAGCCGATAGAGGGCGATACCTTGATTGCAAAAAGTTCGGTCCCAGACGTTTTATTCGCGGCATTACCCCCGCCAGACGTCCTTAAAGATTCGCGAAATGGCGATTTTCATACAAAAGTCAGAATATTATTTTTTGCAAGATATATAACCGTCTGGTGGTACCAATTAAAAAATCACAACAAACCTCTGATAGAAAATAAATTAGTGCCAGACGTTTTAACCACGGCATTACCCCCACCAGACGTCCTTGAAGAGTCCTGAAATAGCGATTTTCATACAAAAGTCAGAATATTATTTTTTGCAAGATATATAACCGTCTGGTGGTACCTATTAAAATATCACAACGAACCCCTGATAGAAAATAAATTAGTGCCAGACGTTTTAACCACGGCATTACCCCCGCCAGACGTCTTTTAAGAGTCGCGAAATAGCGATTTTCATACAAGTCGTTATTTCGGGACTTTTCAAGGACGTCTGGCGGGGGTAATGCCGTGGTTAAAACGTCTGGCACTAATTTATTTTCTATCAGGGGGTAGTGGTGATTTTTTAATAGGTACCACCAGACGGTTATATATCTTGCAAAAAATAATATTTTGACTTTTGTATGAAAATCGCCATTTTGCGACTCTTCAAGGACGTCTGGCGGGGGTAATGCCGTGGTTAAAACGTCTGGCACTAATTTATTTTCTATCAGGGGGTAGTGGTGATTTTTTAATAGGTACCACCAGACGGTTATATATCTTGCAAAAAATAATATTTTGACTTTTGTATGAAAATCGCCATTTCGCGACTCTTCAAGGACGTCTGGCGGGGGTAATGCCGTGGTTAAAACGTCTGGCACTAATTTATTTTCTATCAGGGGTTAGTGGTGATTTTTTAATAGGTACCACCAGACGGTTATATATCTTGCAAAAAATAATATTCTTACTTTTGTATGAAAATCGCCATTTCGCGAATCTTCAAGGACGTCTGGCGGGGGTAATGCCGCGAATAAAACGTCTGGGACCGAACTTTTTGCAATCAAAGTATCGCCCTCTATCGGCTCTACATGAATTAAAGTGGTTATATACTCGACACAAAAATCGGAAAAAATGCATTTTTCAACTCCCCATAAACCATAGAATGCCGTGAAATAAACCTGCCAGACTTTCGAATTCTTCATCAGGACGCTATTACCTACACATACATACATATGACCAATTTTCGGTTATCCAAAAACTCCCAAAATCTGCTCTGGGCTCTTAGACTATAAGGAAAATTAAACAAAATAATTCAAGTTACGAACTCAATTTAAAATTATTTATTGAATATTTGTCTTAGGGCCAATTTTTAAATAGTCAGTTAAACAGTCAGTTAGTACTTATTCCTAAGGATAGAGAAAAAATTAATTTTTCAACAAGCAGATATAGCTTATTCCTAAGAATAAAACTATCTACTTCTTTCAGAGACGAATAAAAATCATTCTAAGGAATAATTTCAACAAAAATATTGTGTCAGTTGTCAAAGCTGTTTTGAAAGAATTTTGAAAAAAATACAGTGGAACACAAGAAAACAAAAACAATCATGAATAAAAATGACGTTTAATTTTAAATATTTTTGAATTTGACAATTTTGTATCTGATTGTTTATGAGCCTAATAACTTTATTCGTCGAACAGTTAACTGACTGTTTATTAGAAGATTGAAAAATTGGCTCTTACTGAACTATTTAGATTATTTATAAAAAATCTTTGTATCGCCTTCATTAGTTCAATAAAATGCAGTTTTATATAATTTTAAACCAATATATTTCGAGGCAATTCCTCATCTTCAGGGTCTAAATAAAATTAACATTGATAAAGCGTTTTTTTTTTTTTAATAACAATATAAAAAAGAAAACAAAATTACCTGTCCTTTTGAAGAACAATATTGCATTTCAAAAGTTTGTTTTTGTTATTTTGTACTCTTGTTTACTTTTTATACTTTTTTTGACTTTGTGTTTCGATGTATTTCTAGCTTAAGAATGAATTCCTTAGTATTTGACTTAAAACTACCAGGTCATTAAATAATGATAAAAAAAGGTTCATGATATTGCTAATTTTATACAGAATCAATGAATTAACGAAAACAATTCTATTTTCTAAATTTCATCTTTAAAACTTAATTTCTCAAAAACTACTTAATGAAACAACTTGAGTTAAAAAACAAACTAAATAATAAACTACTAGCTCTAAGAAAAGTTATAGCAAAGGACTTTACGTACGTTTTTTGACTTTTAATAATCGGGAGGTAAGCACTTAAGTGGGTTTTAATGTACCAAGAAAATGAAAAAATTTTCTTCTAAATAACTTTTTAGTCATTTGATACCTATTTGATGTGAAAAATGTGCCCAAATATTTTTAGCCAGGCTTTAGACCAAAATACCGCCCTGTGCGACGAAGATATCGTGGGCACAAAGCCAAAACCACGAATCTGCAAAATTGTAGTTTTGAGAAAAACGACTTCAAAGTTTTGGAAACACATGGCATCTTATGGAAACTCGTACAACAAAAATTGATATTTTAGGCTTCTAGGCAACAAATGGATAATTGGGATCGAAGCAGTGAATAAAGGGATGGATAACAAGTAAAATGACATATTAAAGTGAAAATGTAAAAAAAATGCAGATTCGCGGTTTTGGCGTTGTGCCGACGATATTTAGACTTGGGGTAAATGACAGAGAAACAGTCTTTTTATTGAGCATGTGAAAACTCGCGATATTTAACCTCCAGAAAACTATAAGGCCGCGGTAAAAAGACTTTTGAATTCATTATTAGAACGCGTAAGGCTTTAAATCAAAATTAGTGTAAAAAAATAATATAACACAAAGTATTGAAGACTTATTCAAACACTTGTGCTGGTAAATTTAATTTTTATTAAATTGATAAATCGATGTCCTTTTTTATTGACTACATGAATCTTCAAATGTACATTCTTTTTCCAATAAGAGTGCTTAAGTAGAACATTAACAACTTATGTTTTACAATTTCTTATCCCTAAGCTATATTCAACTTGTTTTGATTTGACGTATAGTTTGAAGTTTGTGCAAACCGATAAGAGGAACATAGAGGTTTATTTTGCACTCAAATACTTACATAATGTATCGTATACAAAAATCGGCCTTAAAAGACTTTATAACTCAATAAAAAGAAATCGAAAGAAATATTGAAAGAAACATAGAAATGAATTATGTGTAACAATGTCATCTTGATAACGATTTATTTGATAAATAATTTTTTTTTATTATTTGGCAATGAGTAATATGCATGAAAAATAGTAGTACTTTTACTTGGAAAATTGTAAAGTATGAATTTTTCTATCCACATTTTGTGCTTGAAAAAAAGTTTAATGAAGTTTTGACATTCAAATTCAGTACAGTACTATTCAGATCCTGGCATTTTTTTCTTTGGTATACGATAAGCACCTATCTAAATTAAATGAAAATTAAAACTTTTTAACCAAACTGATTGTATATACAACTTGTTACTAATTATTACAATCAGTTAACGATAAAAAAGTTAAGATTTCATAAAGTTGTAAATAAAACAACATTCTGTGGAACTGGAAAAAAATTTCAAATCTATAAGTTGAGTCTGCATGCAATTTCCGATTGTAATTTGTATTTTAATTTGTTTTATTTAAAATATTCTATTAATACAGTCAAATAAGGAGAAAAAAGGGGTAAATCTCGGAATGAATGTTAGTAGAAATTTTTTTTGCTCAATATCTTCCTTTTGCCATTCTATAACATATCTCAAAAGTCTAGAAAAATCTCATGTCCGCTTGTCGCGATTTCAAGGTCAAATCGCGAAATGGAGATTTTCAAAATTAGCAAAAATAGGCTATGGTATTATATACACATATGATACATGATTTCAAGGTATATTTTAATGCTGATTCCAAAAAATCTAAAATTAAGACAATCCGACGTCTCTGGAAAAAGTTATACCTGTTTTTCATCTGTCAACTCATATTATTATAACAGTTGCAAACTTACTGCCTAAAAACCCTTAAAAGTTATGGTAGACGAACCAAATTTTGCATGAAGATTTTAGAATCCATCATTATTAAAAATCAAAACAATCCCTTACAAAAAATATATACACCTACGAAATAATGGTATTTTTTGATGGAGGGGCAAATTTTAGAATATGCACTAAAGAAGATTCTTGTTCATCTTAGGAATAAGTGCAAATAGGCTAATTTTTTCATTTTAATCTTTGTTTGGATATTCTTTAATTACCCTCAAAAATCTAAAAAAATCTCATGTCCGCAAGACCTAATTTTCTTGGTTTGAAAAGAAGGTGCAGATTTTAAAAAATTAATAAGAAAAGTTTAAATTTTTATATGTATACCAACATAAGCGACATGATTTAAAGGTATTTTTTAACACTAATTCCAACAAAACTCACAAACAAGTCAACCTGACCATCCCTGAAAAGTAATGCACCTTATTCATGTTGATCTGACACAAATATATGAAGTGTATAGTTTTCCAATTTTTTAAAATCTGCACCTTATTTTCAAACCAAGAAAATTAGGTCTTGCGGACATGAGATTTTTTTAGATTTTTGAGGGTAATTAAAGAATATCCAAACAAAGATTAAAATGAAAAAATTAGCCTATTTGCACTTATTCCTAAGATGAACAAGAATCTTCTTTAGTGCATATTCTAAAATTTGCCCCTCCATCAAAAAATACCATTATTTCGTAGGTATATATATTTTTGTAATGGATTGTTTTGATTTTTAATAATGATGGATTCAAAAATCTTTATGCAAAATTTAGTTCATCTACCATAACTTTTAAGGGTTTTTAGGCAGTAAGTTTGCAACTGTTATAATAATATGAGTTGACAGATGAAAAACAGGTATAACTTTTTCCAGAGACGTCGGATTGTCTTAATTTTAGATTTTTTGGAATCAGCATTAAAATATACCTTGAAATCATGTATCATATGTGTATATAATACCATAGCCTATTTTTGCTAATTTTGAAAATCTCCATTTCGCGATTTGACCTTGAAATCGCGACAAGCGGACATGAGATTTTTCTAGACTTTTGAGATATGTTATAGAATGGCAAAAGGAAGATATTGAGCAAAAAAAATTTCTACTAACATTCATTCCGAGGTTAAACCCTTATTTGACTGGATTATATGAAAATAATGTAACTTTTAAATTTGTGTGTGATTTATTTCAGCTTAATTTCTCGTAACAATAACCCGCAAAACTACCAAAGCCCCACTTGATGAATTAGAGTTGTAATTTTTAAAAACAGTTCATGCTAATTTTTAAATTTGTTTTAAGCTCTTTTTTATGAAATTACTCTCAATTTGAAATAATACAATACAAAATAAAATCATCTAAATTCAGCTGATTTTGAATAAAATATAAAAAAACATTTACCTAATAAAACCAACTTGAATAAAATAACTGAGTAATTGCAATTGCTTGTTCCAACAAAACCTTCCAAGTCTATTTTTATATTTTAGCATGATAAAAAAAAAATAAAAATAAAAAAAAAACATTTTTTGACACTTGGTGTATGAAATCTGAAATGAAAATAAACGTATTTTGATTATGCGCTTTTGTTTTTCGTATATAAAAGAACGAACACAGCAGGTTTAATTTTTCCCTAACAACATTTTCATTTATATATTCAGAGGTTTAGACAATTACCTACGCTTTCATATGCCCTTTTTCCTAAATTTACATATATCTAACTTTTGTTATGCTGAGATAATTTTTCTAGATGGGGGGTTCTTCCCTTAAAGGCATATATTATACAAAATAAATTGCACGACTGGGGTCGCACGTACTTGCTCTTATGGTAAAAGTTACTCTAATGTTAAAGTTTTTCATTGAACAAAATTAGGGAAAATTTAAAATTTGATATTTTCACGGAATTTCGTTAGTGGTACAAAAAAAAAAATAAAATCCGTTTTTATAAATAATTAAATACCGTTTTAAATGATCTTTTACAAAAAACTAAGTATGCCATTTTATTTCTAGTATAAAAAGGAATTTTTAGAAAAAAATTTTCGAAAATCGTTAGAGCCGTTTTTTAAAAAAATAATTTTTTATATATAAAAATTTTCTAACATTTTTCAAAAAAAAAGTTGATATGCAATTTTGAATAAATAATTAATTTACACATAAAAACAAAATTTTAAATGTTTTTACCAACTCGTTTCCAAAAAATTGATTTTTCAAAAAAAAATTTTGAAATATTTTTTAAAAATCCAAAAATGTGGTTTTTGAAAAATTTTAAATTTTTTTAAATAATGATTGTTTAAACGTTTCTGAATTAAAAATTTGATCGAAATCTGTGTTGTCGTTTATGAGAAATTCATAAATCAAAAAAACCATTCTATGGCAGGTACCGTTAATAACGGTACAAAAAATATTTTTTTTATTGTCAAAGAAGGCTCTTATCTGTAATAGTAAGCAGAAAAATTTTAATCAAAATCGTTAGAGCCGTTTTTGAAATAAATCAACTTTTCTGTTTTCGTTATATGACAGGTACCGTTAGTTTTGGTCCTAAAAAAAAAACTTCAATTTCTCCTCTAGGGAATCACTCAAAACTGTTAACTAGCAAGTTTGAAGAAAATCGCTTCAGTAGTTTAGGCTGTAGCTCGAGGTTCTTACAGACAGACAGACAGACAGACAGACAGACAGACAGACAGAATTGCCGGACCGACTTTTTTGGCATTCTCCATCATCGTAATGTCATGTAAAATTGTTATCTCGAGTTCGATTTTTTTTACGAATCCTAAACTTGCCCTATAGTACCTTTATCGCAAGTAAAAATGTACAAAGTAACTGTATCTACCTTATGAAAATAAACTCTGGCGTTTTTATATGAGTATTTTTGAAAGAAAGAAAATAATAAGGCAAGCTCTGCAGAGAATAACAATTGTGTTATTTTGTTTTGTTTGTTGTTGTTGTGTTATTTTCAATGAAAAAAGGATATTTTATATAAAATTAGTTTAGATGGATCTTTTTTAATCATACTCAACTTTAAATCATAAATATATGACATATAAAATAGGAGTTTATATTCAAATGGAAAATAGACGAAATATATCTTGAGGGAAAATTGCCAAGTGAAAAGAAACGTAAGGAATCTGTTTTCGAAAGTAGTCGGAAACAGTTTAGCAATAATGTAGGTAGGTATATGTACTTGTTCTACATAGGAAGCTAATTTCTTTCTTTTATTCTCATAATGTCACTTTTTTTATATCACATAAAGTAATAAAAGTTCAGCATGTTTTCTAAACAATCATAACAAATAATAAATTTTTTACCGTCGTACATCATAAAGACGAGATATTAGCAAAAAACGTTTATTTTGGGTGTCATCGCACCTACTTTACTTGTGTTCATTTATCAATAGCTCGGCAATCTTTGGTGGAAGAGAACTAATTTTTTCTCTAAAATGCAGTATTAATGAAGAGGGCTATACAAAATCGGTAAGGAAAATGTTAATCATAATACAGGGTGTCCGGTAAACAATGGATAAGCCATAAATGACTGACAGCAACACTTAAGACTGTTCTAAAACCAAATAGAAATAAAATGCACGACTGGGGTCGCACGTACTTGCTCTTATGCTAAAAGTAACTCTAATGTTAAAGCTTTTTATTCAAAAAACACCGTTTTAAATTATGTTTTACAAAAAACCAAGTATGCCATTTTATTACTTGCATAAAAAGGTATTTTTAGAAAAAAAATTTCCAAAATCGTTAGAGCCGTTTTTTAAAAAAATTATTTTTTATATATAAAAAATTTCTAACATTTTTCAAAAAAAAAAGTTGGTATGCCATTTTAAAGAAATAATTAATTTACACATAAAAACGAAATTTCAAAAATTTTCACCAACCCGTTTTCAAAAAATTGATTTTTCAAAAAAAAATTTTGAAATATTTTTTAAAAATCCAAAAATGCACTTTTTGAAAATTTTCTAAAATTTTAATATTATTATTATTTAATTGCTTTTGCATAAAAATTTTCGTTGAAATCGGGTTAATTTTGTACGAGATATTCAGAAACCAAAAAAACCATTCTATGACAGGTACCGTTAATAACGGTACAAAAAATATTTTTTTTATTTAAAAAGTTGGCTCTTATGTGTAATACCACACATAAAAATTTTAATCAAAATCGTTAGAGCCGTTTTTGAAAAAAATTAACTTTTCTATTTCCGTTATATGGCAGGTACCGTTAGTTTTGGTCATAAAAAAAAAAATTCAATTTCCCCTCTAGGGAATCACCAAAAACTGCTAACTACCAAGTTTGAACAAAATCGCTTCAGTAGCTTAGGCTGTAGCTCGAGGTTCTTACAGACAGAGAGACAGACAGACAGGCAGACAGAATTGCCGGACCCACTTTTTTGGCATTCTCCATCATCGTAATGTCATGTAAAATTGTTATCTCGAGTTCGATTTTTTTTACGAATCCTAAACTTGCCCTATAGTACCTATATCGCAAGTAAAAATAGGCCGCAGAGGTCGAATACCGATAGTGGTCGTATATTCTGGGCATCTTTACGTTTTGTCTACGCTTTGACTTTAGTACCTAAATACAATTTTGTATAGGTTTCTCCACGACTTAAAACCGAATTCCAAAAAAAATGTATGAATTTTCTATGAATATACATAAATACATATTGTCTATATTTAATAGACCGGAGCTCCAGAGTAAAATTAGAACAAATTCTTTCAAGAGTTTTTATTGCTGAGTATGATTCCTTGGCATAAAAGCCAAAAGTGCTACTAAATCCATTGGTGCATTTCTGAGAAAACATCAACATTGTGGTCAGTTTTCAGTTTTTTTGGATTTAACTCGAAAACGAAGCCTAACTTTGAAATGGTTCATAGACACTTTTCATAGCAAATTAAATTTTCTGTCATCTTAAGATGGTTACAAAATTTTAAAAATTATTTTTGACTAAAATTCTAACAAAAATCAAAGAAAAAAAAGATACAAAATTTACGATTTTTTTTTTACTAAATCAAAGAGCATTTTGTGTACGTTAAAACTTTGTACTAATGAAATAAAATAAAGGTAAAATCCTTTGATAATATGCAATTTTTAACTTTTTTCGTCAAGAAACAACTTATTCAAAAATTAGCACTTTTTCTAAATTTTTGACTTTTTTTAGTTAAAATCAAGTTTTTAAAACTCGATAAAATCATATTAATTTGTAATTTTTAGACTTTTAAAGTAAACAAACTTCAAGGGATTGATTTAATATAAACTAAATATGACAAACAAACAAATCTATTTGCATCCTTATGGCCTTGTGTGCAATTTTGTGTATGTGCATTTTTATAAATACGGATCGAATGGATGGACGGAGAGCCATTAGCTTTGGTCTATTGCATAGAAGAACATTTAATACCAACTCTTTTACTGTTTCCAATGGCCTGAAAAACAATTCTTGTAAAATCAGCGACCAACGAATATTTTCTCTTGAAAAACGAAAAAATACTCAAATGAGTTTTAAACAAAATAGCCCAGGCATATTATTAAATCAAATTGCATTTTTCGCGGGACAAATTTTTTTCATGAAACGTGTTTGGGTGTACGTCCTTATCCTTTGGGATGATAGATCGTCGGGAATAGCCGCCATCTTGGAAAAGAGGTCGGTGCCGTTTTTATTTCATAGTTCCATTTTTATTCATTTAAACAAAAAATGTCCAAGCACTTCACAATGAAATTATCTAAAAAATAATATACAAATGAATTCCGTGAGTTAATCGAATTCAATTTTAGAAGTGCTTTAAAAGCACTTCTTTCTTCATTCTTGAAGAAAATCCCAAACAAATCAAAAGTTCTTCAGATATTTCAAAAAATGTCATATTGTCCTAACCTTGCGAGAAGAACCCGGACTTTGACCGACTATAAAATTGAATTCAATAAACTCACGGAATTCATTTGTATATTATTTAATTTGCTATGAAAAGTGTCTAAGAACCATTTCAAAGTTAGGCTTGGTTTTCGAGTTAAATCAAAAAAACTGAAAACCGACCAGTGTTGCCGTTTTCTCAGAAATGCACCAATGGATTTAGTAGCACCTTTGGCTGGACTATTCTTTCATGCCAAGGAATCATAATCAGCAATAAAAACTCTTGAACGAATTTGTTCCATTCAAAAGGGTCTATTCAATAGACAATTAGGGTGTGTCAAAAAAAAATCTAAATTCGTTTTTTTGATTTTATACTTCGAAAAATAGATTGCTAGACACCTCTAGAATATAATCACCAAATATTAGCTTTTTATCTTAATGGGAAGGTCCTCTGCTTCGCAATTTTCCATTTTTACATCAATCTTCTACTAAAAAATTATTTTTTTTATATATCGACTTCTAAGCAAATTTCTTTACATATTCTTATAGGAAATTGAACGCTCTACAAAAAAGGTCTTATACAGGGTGTCCGGTAGAAAATGGATAAGCCTGAAATGGCTGATAGGTGCACTTTTGACTGTTCTGAAACCGAATAGAAAAAGTTTCTATCGCAACCAGTTTAGAAAATATTACCTTTTTTTCTTTCAGTGTACTTTAAATTTCATCATCTTACGTTTTCTTTAACCACAATCACGAATGAATGAATTTTATAAATTTCTTATTTTTATAATTTTCTACAATAATTGGCTCACTACACACGAAGTTAAGAGTTTTTATAACTGTTGCATCTTTTCTTTAAAAAAATTTTGAAATTTGTTTTTCGATGCAAAATGTGAAAAAAAAAATGTTTATGAAAATTTTCAAACACCTGTGGTATAAAAAAAATCCATAGGAACGTAGGTGGCCAACTTTTTTAAAAATATGCGCTTCCAAAGGGGATTGCAGACTGGTAAAAGTTTTTATCAAATCTAGAGTTACTAGGAAGTTATTGGTAGCAAAAAGCAAAAAAATCCTATTAATTTAATAAATTATTTTGACTGTAAAATCTTAAGTTTTTCACATTGCTGCCACAAATGCATGGATTCCATCAGTTTTTTTAATCAGTCATATTTTACAATAATTCTTCTTACACATAACTATTAAAAAAGCATTATAACCGTTGAACAATGCTATACAAAAAATAATTTAACTTTTTTTTAATGCAAAGTAGAAAAAGTAGACATATTCTTGTAGGATACAGATTGCCCCACAAAAAAGGTCTTGTCAACTTTTTATTATTGATCTAACCATTTGAAAGATATTCGAGGTCAGATTTAAAAAAAAAATATAGTACAATTTTTTTTTCAAAATTAATTCACTGAAAATTCATTATAATGAAATAAGCAAGATGTATACTTTTAGGGGCTTAAACGTTCAACAGAAAATTCCTGGGCATCAAATTGATTGCTTTAACCGTTTAGGAGATATTCGTATCCAAATCACGATGCATACTGATCATAAGAAACTATTGAAATCAGTGGGCATTATCCCACAGTATCCTGGAACAGTAACTATTTCAGTCGAATTAAAATTTGTATGTCAATTTTATTTCACTCGATTTCTGGAACTTTCTGAAATTTTTTTTTGTACTGGAATATGATTGATTATATTTACCTTGTTATTTTAAAATAAATTGCAAAACCCAATTGATTAAGTTCATATACGATGACAATGTGCGGTCATTTTTTTAGAACAAAATTCATTCACTTTTTTCATAAAAAAAATACTTAAGGCTTAATACTTATTCTCATTGTACAAGATTTATGTTTCGTTTATTGATTTTATGTCTAAGGAAGTGATATTTTTTCTATTATATTTATCCTGTGGCAATAAAAATATTTTATAAAATTGCGGCTCAATGTCGAATATTTATTTTAAGGGCTTATCGTCAATCCTCCTTATTCGCTAAACATGTTTCATGGATTTAAATTTGAAACAATAAACACGTATGTATGTATGTAGGTATGAAGAAACATATCATTCCAGTATCACGTATAGTGCGTCGTCAAGTCTTTTTTACCAGATGTTGTAAAAAGTTTCAAAATCGAGACAAAATCATCCCATAAATCGTATACATAGGTATAACTCTTGTGTCAAATAAATTCAGAGACTTTCTACTTTTTTGCTAAAAAAAAATCATTTATATTCTTCTGCACCATACCTTCAGATATATGATGAGTGTCCATGACAAGAAATCACCTTTTCTATGTCCAGTAGACCTTTTTGTTAAACCTCTAAAGTGAGTTTCGAGATTTTTTTAACAGTCTTTCTAAATACTATGGTTTCTTTTTGAGATTTTCCCATAAACTCTCTTACTCGAGGCATTTGCCTCAAAGGTCAGAAGTTCGTAGACAATTTCATTGGTAATCTCATTTTTCTACTTTGTAGGGACATGTGTGTTTAAAAGCCTAAAATGGCAAAAATTGCCCTTGATGCAGATCGCAAATAACTCGCCGCAGGCATAAAAAAGTTTCCTTTCAAAGCTACTATTGGGATATTTTGTGTACACTTACTGTGACACGCATAAAGTTTTTCTTCTTCTCTACTCAACCGTATAAGCCCCGAGTGATTCATTCGGGATTTATTTTTCTTTATTTTTTTTTTTTTGTTAAGGATAAAAGAAATGTATGTAAATAACTTTAAGAAAACTTTAAATTTATAAAATCTTGCTGCTTTAAGATGTGGTTTGCTTTTAAGAAAACATTTTTTTATATTTCTTATTAGCTCTATTCTATTTTATAATGTCTTTTGCATTTTAAAAAGGGAATATGTATTGATTTGTTGTGCCAGCACAAAGGAAAACTTACAAGAAAAAAAAGAACTACAAACTAGGTCAATCGCTTTACTTTTTCTTTAGTAGTCCTAGTGATAAGGTTGCTTTTTACTTACATACGTTAGTTAAGGATTCGTAAATGTGGGTACCTTAGACCCGTTTGCTGAATCGAAACTTAAGCATTTAAGTTCTACATAAATCCTTATGTGACATTTTACGCAGAGGAAAGAGTAAGGAATAAGAGTTTATGGTCAACATTAATTACACGGTGTAACACTCAAAATATACGCGGGTGGAGACCTATCAGGTTTTGTAGAGCTAGTCGCACTGAATACGAAACGGTATTTGAAAATCCCCTAACACCCCCAAAATTTGGAGTTACGGGCAAAAAACGGTTTTTTGGACCTTCACCCATTGAAAAAATTCTAGCTTCGACATTTTTTTACCCATTTTCGATTTTTTTACAGTTTCTGATAGAAGATAAATATACCTTTTTAACAATGTATAAAACATGTAACTCGGTTAAACCACTTAGAATTTATAAGATGTCAAAGTTCAAAAATTCAATTTTTTTTGTCATTTGCCCAACTTCGGCATCAATTTAAAGTATATGTTTTCAAAACAACATGCTATTTAAAAAATATATTCTAAAACTATATCTATTTCCCAATTGATCGAGGTATTTTTTATGAAAATCACTTCAAAATTGGCTTAGAAAAAAAAATTTTTCGATTTCAACCCAGATACAGAAATTCGAACTTTTAGGTATAGAACAAAAATGTTGTTTCGGCACTTAGTAGGATAAGTTGGGCTCCAGGATTTGATGAAGGGTTTTTGTAGAGGAGCTAAATACAAACAATTTTTTTCTTTAGGAGGGGGGTCTATCTCCCCCCGTTTAGGTGGGAGGGGCATTTTTCTAAAAAAAAATTATCAAAATAAAAAAAATTATTAAAAAACAACGGCAACACTTACAGTAATAAATGATACCATTTCCAAAAGGCAAAATTGTGCATTTGATTCTAATTTTTAAATCAATATAATATTACCAATAGTTTTTGAAATAATCGATTTCAAAGTTAAAAATAGGGGAAACAAATTTTTTTAAAACTCATTTTATACTATTTTTGTCCAGACTGTGAATTTTAGTAAAAAAATTACTCACACAGAAAACTGCCCAATTGATTCCTTATCGAACCGTGAAAACTATATGTTTCTATGTCTTCTAGTTTTTGAGAAAATTGAAAAATAAAAACAAATAAAAACAAAAAATATTTTGAAAAAAGAAAAATCTGATAAAATAATTTTTCAATTTTCCCAAAAACTAGAAGACATAGAAACATATAGTTTTCACGGTTCGATAAGGAATCAATTGAGGCAGTTTTCTGTGTGAGTAATTTTTTTACTAAAATTCACAGTCTGGACAAAAATAGTATAACATGAGTTTTAAAAAAATTTTTTTCCCCTATTTTCAACTTTGAAATCGATTATTTCAAAAACTATTGGTAATATTATATTGATTTAATAATTAGAATCAAATGCACAATTTTGCCTTTTGGAAATGGTATCATTTATTACTGTAAGTGTTGCCGTTGTTTTTTAATAATTTTTTTTTATTTTGATAATTTTTTTTTAGAAAAATGCCCCTCCCACCTAAACGGGGGGAGATAGACCCCCCTCCTAAAGAAAAAAATTGTTTGTATTTAGCTCCTCTACAAAAACCCTTCATCAAATCCTGGAGTCCAACTTATCCTACTAAGTGCTCAAACAACATTTTTGTTCTATACCTAAAAGTTCGAATTTCTGTATCTGGGTTGAAATCGAAAAATTTTTTTTTCTAAGCCAATTTTGAAGTGATTTTCATAAAAAATACCTCGATCAATTGGGAAATAGATATAGTTTTAGAATATATTTTTTAAATAGCATGTTGTTTTGAAAACATATACTTTAAATTGATGCCGAAGTTGGGCAAATGACAAAAAAAATTGAATTTTTGAACTTTGACATCTTATAAATTCTAAGTGGTTTAACCGAGTTACATGTTTTATACATTGTTAAAAAGGTATATTTATCTTCTATCAGAAACTGTAAAAAAATCGAAAATGGGTAAAAAAATGTCGAAGCTAGAATTTTTTCAATTGGTGAAGGTCCAAAAAACCGTTTTTTGCCCGTAACTCCAGATTTTGGGGGTGTTAGGGGATTTTCAAATACCGTTTCGTATTCAGTGCGACAAGCTCTACAAAACCTGATAGGTCTCCGCTCGCGTATATTTTAAAACCTCATTTTTGTAACACCGTGTTATTTAATTTTCGATTCAGCAAATGGCCCATACTCCGCATTTCTCTCTTTGAACTGCAGCATACGAGAGTTGAAATTGAAATTTTATGTCTAGGACTAAAATTGGTCCTTTATCAAAAATGGCTAAAACGATTTTGATTTAAATTACAATTCCAATAAGCGTTGCGTCGTCGTTCTTTTGTAAATAAAAAATATTTTTTAAAACGTTATGGTATAAGTTATACAATATCGTTTTTTTTCACTTTGGACGTACTCATCAACAATTCAATAGAAATTTGGATTCACATTGAACATAGCTTTAAGATTCAAACATAATGTTCACTATTAAATTAAAAAAAGTTCGGCCAACAAGACTGTTAATAAATTAATAAAAAAGTCAATAAAACGCCTTATAGTCAAACAAGACTATAAGGCGTTTTATTGACTTTTTTATTAATTTATAATGTTCACTGTGGCGTATACGTATTTTTTTCTCATCGACATTTATTTTTACATACAATCGAAATTAAATAATATTAATTAAATGAAGCAAAACGGTTTCAGTAATTTGAAAAAAAAAATTCTAAAAATTCTTTTTACGAAATTTAATGGCATTGAAAAGATATTTTTGTCATTCTTAAAAAGAAATGTTATAGAGTTTTACATTTCTTACAACAATAAATTAAAATTAATCTTTAAATATTTCTGACATGAAAAGCTTTAACATTGTACGCAATTTTTACCATAGAAGCAGTAATTTCTTAAAGCTCAATATAAAGACTGATTCGAATTCTAGATGTTATAACCTAGTTAAAGATCTGATCAGATCAACAAATTTCAGCAAAATATTTCTTGTTCTTAAATGTTTTTTTAATAAAAAAATCTTTGTACTTCTTTGTACAATAACATGTATGAAAGTAATTTTAAAAAAATTATTTTTACTTGCTCTATAGGGCAAGTATTGGTTTCGTGTCGAAAAAAAAAATTGAGGTTTTAATCAAAACCAACATTACGATGATGGAGAATTCCGAAAAAGTGGGTCCCGCAGTTCCGTCCGTGCGTCTGTGTGTCTGTGCGTCCATCTGTACACATTTCCACAGCCTAAACGGGTGGATGGATTTTCTTCAAATTTGGTATAGATGATTTTTATGGAATTCTGAAAGTTTTTTTTTTTGTTTTTTTTATATCTCGTTTAGAACGTATACCTCCCATACAAAAAAATACGATATTACGAATTTCTCGAAAACGGCTCTAACGATTTTGATTAAACTTTGTATACGTAATATTTAAAGCAGTGGCAGTAAAATTTTTTCTTTTAACAAAATTTTGCCCTAAATGTCGGCTCTTCCATAATATCAATTTTTTTTAAATTTAGATCCAGCTTTTAAAATCTACAAGTAGACTAACATAAAAGTGTTTTGAACTGCAAGAGCAAGTACGTGCGACCCCAGTCGTGCATTTTATTTTTTTGTAGCTCCCATACCTTCATAGTAAAGATTCCGTCTATGAATGTAGTTATACAAGAAAAGAAAAGAAAACTGGCGCCTTTTATCCATAGGTATTCTCATAAAAAAATTATCGAATGTAATCATCTAAGATAACTCGGATTCTGAAGTCTAATTTTTACACCCATGACAAAAGTCTAACCTGTGCTAAAACACTCGAGTCACAAGCTAAAAAACAATACATTGGTGAGTAATTTACGATGGACAATTATGTACATATGAATTCTTTTCCTTGACACTTTAATAAAATTATAATTTGTCATTATAAAACACTGATTCTTTTTTAAATCTGTGTTTTAAAATGCGTATGTACTTCAAAATAATAATAAAAAAAATAATAAAACTTTCTGAGAATGTTAAAGCTAACTTGTCACATTTTTTCAGTGACCTATGAATGTACAATGTACATATAGCTACATATATATGTATTCTATATTCAAATCAGAGGATAAACAAAATAATTCTCACCTTACCGTTCTTTTTTCTTATCTTCCATTTATTCTTCTTTATCTTTCCTTTCCTCGTACGATAATTGCTTACATCAATATATCAACCGTTTCACTTTTTCTTAACATTTATTTGAAAAATTTAATTTTAAAACTTGAGATTTTATTTTTTCATTTGAAGTAATTTTTTCTGAACAATATACATAATTAATAATAAATATAAATAGTTTGAAATGAAATTCAGAAGTGTACTTCAAAACATAGTATTTTAAAACACAGTGTTTTATTTAATACCAGTGATAATTTAACAGAAGATTTGAACACTGTATGTTTCGAGATGCAGAATGTCAAAGCATAGTAGGAATTCTCAAATTATTAATATGAAACAGTAAAATATTTTTGATGTTTACATAAATAAATACAATATTGAATTATTATTGCATTCAATATTTAATCAATATTGGCAGTTTTAAAAAACCAATAAACCTTCATTCCATTGGATTCACGCATAAAACCAAAGTTTTTCAAGAAGGACATCGTAGCTAGAAGCTACGTAGCATAGATTTTTTGTTTCGCTGATGTTAAGAATCCACTAACTTTCTAATGAAGTGTATGTCAATCGAAGCCTTATTATTTTGAACTTTCCTATCTCTTATTTTTTCTTAAGAATTATGCTTATATCAACTGTACATAATGTTGATTGGTTCGTAAAAACTTAAACGATGGTTATGATCATAGCTATTAATAATAATCAAACATATGTACACTGTGGCGTACACGTATTATACATACAACAAAACTTACAAAATGTTTTGATTTGTAATTTTTTTTCTGACAGCAATACTACTTTGCTTCACTTTTTAAATAGTTACTAAAATCTGTTTTCTTCCTTTCATGCAAAATTTCATTTGCCCAAAAAGTTTGCAGCGCAATTTTATAAGAACTAATAGACGGAGAGATGGATGCAAGTTTTCGGACTCACTCGGGAAATGGAATTTTTTTTCATTGTTGGATGGGGGTGGGATAAGCAAATGCCAAATTGGCAGAAAGCAGACTGGATGGAATAAGCGTGGGTGGGGGGTCAAACTTGCATTTTTTTTTTTTTGAAAAAAAAACTTTCTC
Source organism: Episyrphus balteatus (assembly GCF_945859705.1). Lineage (NCBI taxonomy): Eukaryota > Metazoa > Arthropoda > Insecta > Diptera > Syrphidae > Episyrphus > Episyrphus balteatus. The sequence continues at coordinate 68,629,695 of NC_079135.1, forward strand.
GGAAATGGGTAAAAAGTGGTGGAGGTGGTTGAAGAAGGTGTTAAAGTGACAATTCCAAAATGGCAGAAAGCTAAGTGGATGGAAAAGGGGTGACAGAAGGGCGCAGAGTGGTAAATATTTTTTTGAAATTTACTGACTCGGAAATGGCTGCCATTTTGCAAGTGTGTTCCTGATGGCATGTAGTTTCTAAATTCAAAATGGCAGAAAGCAGACTGGATGAGTTCTATTTTTTTCAATTTTTTACTTAGGAGAGTGCCAAAAAAAAACTTTTATTTTAAAAAATATTTAAAAACAACGGCCACACCTACAATCTTATATTATAACTTTTTTTAAAGCCAAAACCCTATTATTTAATTATCTTTTCAAATAATGTCGTTTCCGTGAAAAGTTTTTGAAAAACAAATTTTTAAACTCAAAATTTTAACTTTTTTTTAATTTTTTCTTTTACTTTAATTTTTTCTTTAATTTTACACGATCAAGCTTTGTTTTTGGTAATTTAATTTAATTCTAGCAAATTTTCAACCAATTGTTGAAAACAAGATGCTAAAATGTCGTACAGTTTTTGAAATAATTAATTTTAAACTCAATTTTTTTTATTTTTTTTTAATTTTTTTTCCTATTTTATTTTTATTTTTTATTTTACGATTTCAAACACTGCTTTTGGTAACTAAAATCCAAACCAAAAAACTTGCAGCTCAATTTTATAAGAACTAATTTTAAGTAGCGATTGTTTTTGCAAAAAATAAAAGGTTTGCCGAAATTAAAAGAATTACGAGTGTTGTTTAAAATTTGAACTTGTTCCAAACTAAATTTCACTCCCAATCAAGTACAATAATTTTTTAATATGTATAGCTACCTACATATTTTTTATAACAAAATAAGGAGTAATAGAGACCAAAGTATGAATGCAGTTTTAATTCTGAACCTCATCTATTTTATCCTCTGGATACACATGTGTAGTGTACCTCTTTTTTTTTATTTTTGTTATAATACAAGTTTAAGATTTGGAATTTGAGGTAACAATTGCAATCAAAGTGAGGACTCGAACGTGTCGTGTGATTAAATTCTATCGAAAATTAAGATAATATAAACTGATCGTTAAAAACGATCTCCGTGTGCCAAGAACTTCAAATATGGCATTACGATGAAAGAGAATGCGAAAATAACTTAGTATCGCAATGCTGTCTGTCTGTCGCTATCTCGATCTGCAGCCTAAACTACTGTAGCGATTTCTTCACTTGAGAATTTTTTGGTGATTCCCTAGAGAAGAAATTGAAATTTAATTTTTAGAGTCAAAATTAACGGTAGGTACTTGCCATATCAACAAAATGGAAAAATCGTTTTTCTCAAAAATGGTTCTAACGATTTTCATTTAAAATAAAATGAACGACTAGGTCGCACGAACTTGCTCTTAGGGTTCAAAGGTTTTTTTGGACTTTTTATATATGTAGATATTTAGTAAATGTAATTACTGTAGGTATATAAAATCAAAAAAAAAAAAAAATAACAAAGAAAAAAATATTAAAATCGTTTTTCAAAATAATAAAACAACATCTGAAATCAAATTGCCCTCCAATCAAGTCAGCAATTTCATTTGTTTGTTTGTTTTTATAAATGATTTTTTGGAAAAAAAGTTTAAAATAAAATTGGTATGCAATTTTGTAGAAATCACTAATCAACATATAAAACCAAAATTTAAAAAAAATTCAATGTCCCGTTCTCGACTATTTGATTTTTCAAAAAAAATTTCAAAATTTTTTTTTAAATCCAAAAATTAATTTTTTTAGAATTTTATTTTCGGCTTATATTAAAATTTTATAAGTGCTTTCTTACAAAAAGTTAAGTTGAAATCTAATAAATAATTTCGGAGTAAAACGGATTAAAAAAAAAACGGTTCTATGGCAAGTACCGTTAATAATGATTTTCCAAAAAAAAAAAAAATTCATTAAAAGATAGACCTTTTCTTAAAACTTACATTTGAATTCCTTTAACAAAATCGTTGGAGCCATTGTCGAGGAAATTCAACTTTACTAAAATCGATATATGACATGTACCGTTATTTTTTGTCCAAAAAAATTAATTCCAAAAACGCCTCTGGAGAGTTGCCAAAAAACGCTACATACCAAGTTTGATGTAAATCGGTCTATCAGTTTAGGGTGTAGCTTCGTATACAGATTGACGGACTTCCGGGACCCACTTTTTTGACATTCTCTATACTCTATCAACGTAATGTCATGCAAAAATGTAATTTTTTTTTTTTCACTTCAGTCTATCGAATACATAACTTGACAATCTATTTTAAGATACCTTCATTTTTTAAAACGGCTTTAACGAATTTCCATTTTTTTTACTCAAAATTCTTTTGTAATACAAAAAACTTAATGACATACTTCTTTTAAAGGTCAAAACCATGTAAAAAATTTTTTTTTAATATGGAAGCAAGTGATAGTTCTTTCCAATGATTTTATTCAATACTTGGTACTGTCTCCTCTAACGATGACAACTTGGAGTCGTCTGTTCATTCCACGAATTGACTTTTGAAGGTTTTGTTGCAACTCTGCTTTCACTGCAGTTTTCAGTTGATCAAGACAGCTTGAAGGTGGATTTCGGTCCCAAATGCATCTCTTCAACTTTTCCTAGACATGTTCTATTGAATTTAAATCCGGATATCTTTGTGATCAATTCAAAGCAGGCATAATAACAACAGTTTGATTTATGTTTTATTTTTCTCTGATTCGATTTTATAATACCTTTATATGCAGAATTAAAGCATCAGCATCAGTTCTTACATTTAGAATGTGAAATAGTGTCAATTAAAATAACCCACATTGACTTGAAAACATGCGTTGTCTAACCCCTTGAAAATCGCAATGAAAACAGCCAGACTTTCAAATTCGATATCAAGGCGCATATTGCGTACCTATAATTACATTTTGATTATACCTCCAATCCCAAAAATTTGCTGTGAGTTCTCCGTCTATAAGGTACACTGTGGTGTATACATATGTTTTATTTGTAGGTACCTTTACTTTCTTTGAGATAATATTGTATAATTTTGAGCGCATTTTAAAGCCTGTAAATCTTAGAATAAACATGCTTCCATATTCGATTTATTTTCTTATGAAAAACAATTAGTCAGTTTTAAAACACCTTAATACAACTATGAAATTCTCAAAAGAACTTAAAGTTTAAAACAATTTAATTTCTTAAAGAGCGTGGGACCCCGTACACTCTTTACAAGTGTGTACTTCAAAATCAATTGGATTATAATTCCAAGTAAAAGTGATTCTGCCGCTTATTTTAGTGTTATTACAAAATTTACTGTTGTCTGCTTCATTATTTATTTGTTGAAAGGAAAAAAAAAAAAACCATTTGAACTAAACTGAACATATCAAAACAAAAGGCTCTTTCCCAAACAGATATGGAAGCATGCGAGTCAACTTGAATATCAAATGACTTCCACCTCCACTTTCGATAAACATACATCCACCTGGCAAGTAAACAATACGAATTATTAATAATCTATCAGATATAATCTGCTGACAAGAAATTACATCAGCTTTAGCAACCCTGCTTGCCAGACTATAGAGATAATCTAGTAAATTTTTCATTCGAAACACTATTGAAAGAGAGTGCGTATGTATGTGTGTATTTCTAAAGCTTTGGGGAACACACAAAAATCGTTTTAGAATTGTCAGTTTCTTTTCTTGGTTGTCTGAAAATTTACAGAAATCGAATACGTTTTCGTTTTCTCTGACTCAAGTTGTTTTCTTTTTTTTCTTCTTTTTTTTGCTTTGGTATATTTTCTTTATTCGATAGAGAAAAGGAATGAGTTTGATTAAAAAAGGAAATCGTAGAAAAAAATTCCCAAATTGAAAGATGCAAAAAAAAAAAATAATAATTCTAAGAATACCAAATCAAATGGGTGGACTTTAGCAAAGAAAAATAATACACACACTCTCAGATAATAATAATAATATGAACCCTTTATGTGTTTTTTTAGGTCACGTCAGCTATTGTGAGCATAAAAAGATCGTTTAACACACCTGTAAGTCGTAGATTTTTATTGAGTTAATATATTGACTGCTATCATTTAACTTATGTTTGGACTAAAAGGCTAACAAAAGGGATCAGAAATTGACAATTTAATTGGGTTTTGTGAATTTAAGACTTCTTAACGAAAAAGGTACAAGATATAATTCAATACATGTTTTTTCACACATTAAATTCTAGAGATGGTAATTTTAGATGACATTTTCAAAAACCGCATCAACCTTTGAAGTGATATAATGAAAATCACAATAGAATTAGTTTGGTGTGAGGTAGCATTGTTTTTGATATGAAAAGTGGGGGAGGTTAAGTAAACAAACTAAATTAACTCTACTTGTTAAACTATTTTAGAAATTTTATATTGACAGGCGTGTTTTGTTGATCCTTTTATGTACACAAGAAGAAATATATTGTGTAAATGTAACCTTATTATCTGCTTGCTACATATATGAAAATACTTCAAAAGACATGCCTCTTTCTGTCCTTGAAGGACAATTGACATAAAATACCAACAATAAAAACCAATCAACCTTCTATGGCTAAGGGTCTGTTTTTCATGTAAAATCACAGTTGAGCTTCTTAAGCCTCAATCAGCAAATACAATCTTCATGTGCGTTTCACAATTACTGAATAAATCCTTATACAAGTATTCAAGGAAGGTAAAGGTAACTGGTTTGAAAGTATGTACATACTTAAAACTGATGGCTGCGAAATGGTTTCTTTTTTGAATTGTCAGAATAAGGACATAGTTCTATAAGATATCATTCTTAAGCCAAGTTCACAGCTAAAAAAAAAATTAAGTTGTCTCTGATGTTTATCTAAATCTATCGATTCTGGCGACTAGGCCAAGACATAACGAGTAGCAAAAATAATTAAAAGTCTACTTGTTTAAAAAAAAAACTAAGTGCTTAACCGTTTTATTTATTTTCGCTATAACAACTTTGAAAAATGTATTGCCATTTTTCATACAACAATTCTAGAAACTCTTCTTAAGAGGTTTTATTTGTTTCCTTTACCCTAAGCCCCACTAAAAAGCTCATATGAAAAGGGTTGTATTTTCAAAAAGGAAGGGAAAATATTAATCGACGCAGAAAAACAAATTATCAAAAAAATTCAGTGATCTTTTATTCAAAAAATTTGTTATAAAAAAAAGCATTAAATTTTTTAAAAAAGTTCAAAGTTCAGCATTAAGGTTACTAAATCTGTTATTACAATACCAACTTATGGAACCATTTTTTATTAATGATTTTCTCGTTAACGACTCAACCGATTTCAACACAATTTTTGTACAGAATTACTTTAGTAACCTTTATGTTGAAGTTTAGACAAATTAATTAAAAAAATTATTATTGGATTTTTTCTTGACCATTTCTGGGGTCGAATTATGGCATACATAGGTTCGTTAAAGTATGGTCGCTTTATGTCCCTTTCTTTTTTTAGTGATTAAAAAGAGACAGCGATAGTCAAAACATCAACGTATGATCGTAATCGTGTGCCATGATTTAACCATTGGTTTTCTTGCGAAAAGAAATTGAGTTTTTTTTATTAAAAATTCATGTTCTGAAACCGGATAAATGAATTTTTTCAAACTTCGTTCTTATGTAGGTATGTCAATTTACATTTCATTTTGTTGCCAATGTATTTTTTCAAGTTTATACATTTTTTTTATAAAAAGAATAATTTAAAAAAAAAAGGCTATAATGATTTCAAAAAAAAATTAATTTTTTTTTCCTATACCTCAAAGAAATGTTATGGCATATCTACGATATTTTTAGGTCAAAACCACTTACAGAGATACGGGGACTCTATATCTCAATGTTTTTTATTACCATTTATTGTTATTACCAATAAATCAATTCAAATCTTGTTTTTCTAGAATAATAACTACGTACTTTTGGACTTTATCGTAAATATTTGTTCTCATTCAATAATGACGAGAGAAAATTTAAAAGTAAATTAAAATCACTTTCGGTGTGTTGGACGAAAATATTTTAACGCAACAAAGTAACTAAGGATAACAGGACATTTTTTAAAAGCTAAGTTAATATCTTTGATATTTAAAACACGTTATACCTATACTTTTAAGCTGAAGGCGGTTTCGAAAAAAACAACCTTTCAAAGTACTTTACAGATTAGGAAAACCCTGAAATATGCGTGGGTTAATCTAAAAAAAGAAACGTATCGCCTTTTCCAGAACCCGACCCAAAATTCTATCTTGATTCTCCGATTAGCGACCTACACATTTTTTTTAGATACTTGCACTCCCTTTAAAAGTCCTGTTTTCGTTGTTAAAAAGTTTTTCTATACAATAATGTTAATTCCACTAATTTGCCTAAACTTGAAGCAATCTTTATATCTTTTTGTACATCACTGTGTAACATACAACAAAATTCACACAAATTAAATAATAATGTAGAACCTTCCTTCTTACATAAATGTAAATGCCTGCCACCGCCTACAGATAAGTAGGTTCGTAAAGAACACTTCCATATACCCAATATACATATACTATAATATTCAATGTCACTCTTCAAGCCATGGTTTTTCTTTTAGCCCTTTGTGGCAGCCTATTCAATGTTCCTTTGCAAGAAATACACAGAAGCTGAACATGATTTCCATTCATCGGTTCGGTCTTCGGGTTCCTTCATTTCGGGAATTGCCTGGAGTCATGTATACATACATTGTGTGTGATTCGAATGAGAAAGTTGAGTATGTATTTGTTGTTGTTGTTGTTCTGCCAAAAAAAAAAATCGAACGAAAATGAAAGCCAAAAGCCACCGTTTCTAGACCGAATGAGAATAAATTTCTCATTATTTCTGGTGCAATGTTATATGGCCAATGAAGCAGTATTTTCTTTTGGTATTTTGGTCCTTACGTGTGTTTACTCATTCTGGGTGGATATGTGGGATAATAAAATGGTGTTTCTTTATGTGTATATCTATATACGGTGTATTTATATATATGGGTATATAAAAATTGTTTATTGACTGCTCATCACATGGAATTTATTCGTGTTACACGAACATGACACCACAGGTACTAAAGAAATATAAAATTCATTATTAATTTCCCAGGATTTGGCAAAACGGACTCAAGTTCTTTCGACACACTTGGGCTTGTCAGCTTCTCAAATGATAACTGCTTTAGACAGGCGTGTTCTTAATAGAAACAAAAAAAGAAAACAAAAGAAAAAAACAAATTTATTATTTATGTCCCACTTCGAGTTAATTTGAAAGAAAGTCGCAGGAACAGACAATTTATTTGGACACACAACATTTTTTTTTTTCTAGCATGAATGTGAGATATATTATTTATATCAATTAAAGATGCAATTTTAGCGGTGTTCATTTATAAAACTGGAAAAAAAAAATTTTATTGCATAAATTCTTCGAAGAAGTGTGGTGCATTAAACTATTCAATTTTTGAAAAATGTTTAAATAGTGGTTAAACACAAACGATTTAATCTGTTATCCCTTAAGGTGCTTAAGCCCAGCTGTTAAAAAAAAATTAATGGCGGAGGTTGATCTCTAAACCAAAGCATGCCAGAAGCGAGGTCCTTGAAGTATTTTGTAGTAAAGTTTACCACTCAAGGGAGCCTGTGGTTGATAACTTGCATCGTCAAACTATACTGTGAGCAAATTTTCTCTCAAAACTGTGGTTTTTTTATTCAGTCTTTTTTTTTTTGCTTATAGCACAGGCATATTATACCTAAGTAACATAAAGTTCTATACATACTTTGTTTTTTTTTTTTTGCAGGTGGTAGGTGTTGAAATATTCAAACGACTCTATGATGAATTGAAAACGCGTGCTCTTAGAAATGTGGGTGGATAGTCTTTTGTAAACGGCATACTAGATTTTTCTCACTTAGAATTTCTTCTATTGTTTTATTGGTATGTTCAACAACCCATTTTCTATGCTCTAGCGCAAAATTTTTTTCTAACGCTATTTACTTCGTCAATCATTTTTGGCAAAGGATTTTTAGCGACTCTTTCATAGTTTCCGTCTTGAATTAATTTCGACATCCTACCATCATAATCTTGTTTAAAAACTTAAATTTTTTAAAAGGAATTTATGTACACTGAAAATAATAAATTTCGTAAAATTACGAAAATCGTTTCATACACTACATTTTCGTTGGCCCAACGAAACTTTCGTTGGTTCAACGAAAATATGTAATTTTTCATAATATGAAAACCTTCATCAATTAATAAAAAAGTTTCATACACTTTTTCTCCCTTTTTAGTCCAAAAAAATCCAATTCAATGAAAAGATTCATCAATTAACGAAAATATACTCATACTCATTTTAAAGAATAAAATTAAGAATTTATTCCTTACTTTATCAAAGTTTTAATTAAGTAACGAAAAAATTCATTAACTTATGAAATTCAACATTAACTAACGAAAATCTTCATAAGCTTATGAAAATTCTTCATATGCTAATGAAATATTACATTGGCTTATGAAAAAATACATCCGAAAAAAAAAATCGTTGCCTTACAAAAAAAAAAAAAAAAAAAAAAAAAGGAAACTTGTGTGCATTTCTGTTTTAATGATTAAAAATTTAATCTTGTTGGATATAGTTCACATTAGGTTTTTGTTTAAAAATCTATGTAAGTTGAGCTGAATATAAAAAACATTTGCGTTTTGACAAGGTGTATCACGATAAGTCCAAGTGAGCTCCACCGGGTCGAAACGCCAATTTTTGGTTTGGACTGTATTAAATTTATAATTTAACAAGTCCAATAAATATATACTATAATCTACTAAAAAAATAATTAATAGGTACAACGAAAAGTTTTGTTAGCTAACGAATATTTTTTCGTAATTTAATTAAAATATTCATAAAATTTACGAAAAAATTCGTTAGCTTACGAAAGTTTTAATTAAATTTTACGTTAATCGATGAAAAAATTTCTTAAACTGATGTAAAACTTCATTAATTTTCGATCAAAAATTTTTATGAAAAATTTCATTAAAATACGAAAGTTTTCGTTAATTGATGAAGTTCTTCATTAAAGTATGAAAGCCATTTCGTTGAGCCAATTAAATTTTTCATGGGCTGAAAATTAATTAAATTTTCGTTGGCTCAACGAATTTTTTCGTTGTATTTACGTAAGGATTTGGTTCAGTGTAGAATAAGAAATTAAAGTCTCTCCAAAAAAAAAAACTAAATAAAATAACAATTGCTTTTCAGGTTAAATGATAAGCAAAAATTCGAAAGTAACAAAAAAATTTACATAAATGCTCAAGGGATTTTGAATTTTTCGTTAAAAAGACATTTATTTTTTAATGCTGCTGCTTTTGGAACAATATGCACGAATTAATCTATCTTTTCAAGTTCAAGAAAAATTTCTCGATATCTGAATTTCCAATTATTTTTGCCAATTGTCAACCTAGAGGTTAAGAATTTGAACACAATTTTTGAAGTTGAGAATAGTCTTAGACCAAAAATAACTTAATATACATAACTTAATTCTGAATTTTCAGATCAAGTGTGGAACAGATTCCAAACTACAAAACTTTGATATTAAAAATAAAAAAAAAATACCTAAAAATGTTTTAAATTAGAAATAATTAAAATACATGACTGAGTTGCGCCAGCTAGATCATGTTATTCAAAGTACTTACACCTACCCTATGCATAATATGTTTATTTGCTTAACATTGGTAAAGTTTTTAGAGACAAAATGGGAAAATATAGTCTTCATACGTGTATTTGTTTCAAAATTATTTTTTTTTTAAATTAAGTGCATGGAATTCGTTGAAAAAGAAATATCTATATTAAAATTTGAATAAGATTTACGGAGCCGTTTAGAGCATATGAACATTCTAAAAATAAAAAGAAATGAAGGTATCGGTTTGGCAAAAATCTGATTTGTTATCCGATTGTTTTTGAAAAAAAAAAAAAATAAAAAAGCATCTTTATTAGAACCAACTTCAACATTAAGTTATCTTAGTTCAACTCTTTTGTACAAGTTTAAAGCAATTCCATCCGTTAAAACCCCTATTAAAATCCAAAGAAAAGTTTATATTCTACCTATATTCTTTAACTTCAAAAACATCGATTTTATGATGAGCCCTTTAGTCAAGCCAAGTTTCACGAGTTCTTCTCCAAAGAGATAAACTGGAAACAAGAGAACTTACATAAATATTTAGTTCACAAAAATGACCCTGACAGCATTTTTACTTCGGAGTTATTGACAGTAATGCCTCATAATATTAAAAGTCTCAATAAATACTATTCGCTGTTTGGTCGCCATTTTGAAAAACAAATTACTACTATTTTTTGGTCTCTGAACTATTAAGTTTACTTATTTTTATAACTCCATGCAGGAGTTATGATATATGTTGTGAACACTTATGGGAAGTATGAAATACGATTATACTCGTATTTTGAAAATGGAAAGAGTTCCGGGTCACTATGGCGTATGCGTAACATTATTTTCTTAGCAACTTTAAAACAAAACTATTTAATTTTCAATTTTTGAATAGAAGCAGCTTACAGAAATTAAATATTCAATTTCACGACCTTGATAATATTAAATACGTATGCAGTAATATATAATTTGTTCTAAGTTTGAAGTCTAGTTTTTTTCAAAAATATACTAGTCAAAATACCTTAAAAAACACAAATATGTTTGTGCTTCTCTATAATTGTTATGATTATAAAGCAAAATCCAAATTTTCTTTGTTTAGTTAGACAAGTTATAATTTCCTGTAGGTAAGTTAAAAAATAAATCCCTACGCCAAAGTCGTTTAGACATCAGATATACTTTTATAATTTTAACTTTTCTCTGTAAAACCTCTCTACCTTAAGCTACATTTAAAATTCATAGAAAAGACAATAAGTAAAGAAAAGATTGTCATGAAGGGCAAAATATCAAATTAAGATTTAATTGAAGCATCAAAACTGCCAACTTTTGAATAATTAACAGATTTTATTATTTAATTTAATGTCAGATTAACGATGGCAATTTTTCATCAGAATTATTACATTTCCATAAAATTAAAGTGTTGACAGATTCAACGGTAACTTTTTGTTAAAAAAAAATCAGCACACTGCTTCATTAATGAACTTAATTCAATCATCAGGGAACAATTAAAAATGAAGAATAAAAAACAAAAATCTGTACCGGTCAACTGTGACGTATGAGTAATTGTTTCGTCAACAACCATCAGCTCGAAAGTTTTCTTGTTTTCGTGTATTCATATCGTATATCTGGATAAAATGAAGATTGTTTTTAATTATACTTTCATTGCTTTAAAATTTTTTAAATTAAATGAATTCATAGGTTTTTTTTCCTTTAAGTGTATTGAATACATAATAAATCTTTTGAAGGGGAAATATTTATGTATAAGGGCTCTTATTTTAAAAATTATTATATTTGTTTGGAAATTATGGAAAATATTTTTTCCAAGCTGAATTATATTTGTTTGGAAATTAAGGAAAATATTTTTTTCAAGCTGAATTGCTATAGTTAAATATGTAGCTATTATAAATTTAGTTTCAAGTCTCTTGACAGGCGTTTATAAAACTAAACGACATTTGTTATTTTAAGTCAGGAAAGGTCTTTCAAAATGATTTTCACATTTTCTTCTGACATTCCAACAACATCAGCAATTATAATGGCGAGATTCTTATTTTTGGACGTGTCTTTAACTTTGAGCATTGCAGCATTTTCAAAGTTTCGTGCAGCCAAAAATCAATCTTAATCTTAATGTAACTTCTTTGTTCAATCAAAGAATATCTACATTGTAAAATTTAAAGAATTCGTTTTTGGTTTTTAATAAACGCAAACGCAAAATGCAAATTGAGATTTGATCATGAAGTAAGAACTGATTACAATCCTTGAAGTTTAGAAAAGATATCCTGAATCAAATTTGCTGTAAACAAATCCGAATGATTTAAATGTAATATGAAACTTATGTAGTGTTGAAAAAGTCTGATGGGTAAACCTCAACGAATGAGGTTAAATATGCGGCCACACCCTGAGGCCTTAAACTCTCAGCAAAGCGAAGGATATGATATGACAAATATTAAATTACATTATAAGTGAGGTACTTTTCCAGTTTCCATAGACAAAACATTTTTAAAAAGAGTAAGAAATTAATTTTTTATAAGTTTCAATTAAATTCAATTTTAATCAAGTTTTTGCTACCAAAAAATCTATAATATAATTTAATTCCTATTTAAATAAATCGATTTTATATAAAATCAAAACACCTTTTTCAAAGTGATTCAAAAAGCCTTATTCATTATATAATCGGAGCACGTTTTTACTTGTGGGACACTTAATCGATATTATACTCAGAATATCATCTTTTATTATAAATTGCGGCAAATTGAAACATCCCCCTAAAGCTGTATTATTTCGTTTTCATCTCTGTCAGAAGCTTTTATGTTTTTTTTTTCGTTTTTGTTCATTCTTTATAGTATTCGCATACAAGAGTAAAATCATATTTTAATCCCCTTGTGTTCTGAAAATCACGAAATAGCGATTTTAATATTAAATCTACTGATTGTGATTAAATTTCTGTTTTAGTAATATCAAATATATATACTATGCGTTGTGCAATAAGTGTGGATGTCTTTGATTAGAAAAGAGTGTGTTTTTTTTTTTTTTTTTGTCTGATAGAATTAAACTTATCTATTAGAGCAGTAAAGTAGGATTTGGTTTCTGTAGGATGGGGGGGGTCTAACGTGGGCGATGTTTAGTGGTGTATCTTTAATTACAACTCAATTGAGCTTATATTACTTCCGGTTGATGTAATCGCACCGGATACTGGTATCATCCAACCGGATTTTCCTTGTTAAGCTCATAAGTAGGAGTTTTGAACAAAAATAAAACAGCGCAACTTTGATACATGATATCGGATATCCTATAAGGAAAAAATAAATAAAACTACTTGCGATAGAGGCACGATCAACATTCTAACGTTAAAAACCTACAATATGAAAGAAAGAGTATGCATATGACCTACAATCTGATTTAAGTATTAACTGTTTGATCATACACTTAATACTTACATCAGATTGTACTTAAGAGCTAGAATCTTTGTAAGGCAGATATTTCTGTGGACCAGAAAAAAAACTGATAATATTATCTATACACAACAAAATACAAGTTCGAAATAAGAAATTAACTAAACTCAACTCACGTTTAGAAGTCTCACTATAAACTGTATTCAGATTGTGGAAAAAAGGATACTTTAGTTCTAAGCTTCTTATGATGAAGGCAACGCCATTATTCAAGATAAAAATGTTAGTATCAAGAATTAGAGCTCCCACCGATGTTTTTTTATAAATGTGCGTTTGTTATAAATGTCAATTGTTCATAATTAACACAAAGTTATAACATTAGTAGCAATCGAAATAAGATAAAATACTAAAATTCCGTCAAACAGAAAACTATCATTTAGTCAGCGTAGAGATTTTATATATATATTTTTTTTTCTGTAGACACAAAATTGAAAAATATGAAAATTAGTTTTTTTGATTTAGTCCTGATTTTTCAAATGTCAGAAGAATAAATGTCAATATTAAAAAAACACTTTTATTTAAAGGCTTGGCCACACCGGAGGGTATGCGGCAGCGGTACGGGTAGAGGTAACGGTACTTGTATGAAAAAAATTTCAAACTGACATATCAACGTTCAGATGTGGGAGTTTTTTCATACAAATATCGTTACCGCTACCCGTACCGCTACCGCATACCCTCCGGTGTGGTCAAGCCTTAAGGGTACATGCGGTAGCGGTACGGGTGATTGTATGAAAAAAATTCCAAACTGGAACAACAAAATTCAGCTGTGGAAATTTTTTCATACAATTACCCGTACCGCTTCATCAACGTCAATGTACTGATTAGAAATATGAAAGCCGCGACAAGGTTTAATTAATTTAATTTTGCAACTAAATTGCACCTAAAAATTTTGATTAAATTATTATTAATAAATATATGTAAATATTATTTATTAATAAACTTCGTAAGGACCATTTCTGTCATTAATTTATTTGAAACTTATCACAGATTTTCAGTCCTTAAATAAAAACCTTTCAACCAAAAGTATTTGTATGGACTTCTTAGACTCTTGATTTCGATGTTAAGTGAACCATTATTATTAGGACCATTTCTGTCATTAATTTATTTGAAACTTATCACAGATTTTCAGTCCTTAAATAAAAACCTTTCAACCAAAAGTATTTGTATGGACTTCTTAGACTCTTGATTTCGATGTTAAGTGAACCATTATTACAAACTGAGAGCTTCATTTTATGACAGTTCTCTTAAGTACTTATTCTGTATTTCAACTACATGCTTTAAAAAAGACCAACATATTCTAATGGATTCTATTTCAATGGAGCCCCGTGTATTAATTTTCGTCATATGTGTTCTGTTTTACCTGTAAAAAAATACTCACCTTTACTTGTACTAGAAAATACTATAACTTTTCTTAATGTAATCGTATTTACAGGGTTTTGATGTCATGAGATTTAGCATTAAAAAATACGTCACGGAAATCATGCGTTATATGCTTCCATACAAATAAATCTTTTGTTTACTATCGCTTCTCTGCCCCACAAAAAAAAAATAACCTTGCACCAACATATTTTTTATGGATTGCTTGATTCTTCATTCTTATTTGAAACAAAACGTTTTTGCAAGTTTCTATGAAGGTAGAATTTTTTATTTTTCTTTATGCTCGAAAAATGTCCCTTCTAATAATGGTCAGACTTGGTGCTGGGACTTGTTGTTCGTTGCTATATAAGAAACCGAAAAAAATGTTAAGTAATTAAAAAAATTATTAATGATAGAAATGACTACTTGGCGAGAGCAGATGGAAAATAACGACTTCAACTACTTGTACGTTCTTTATCTCGTCGTTGTTTTTCTTGCGAGCTTTGTAATATTTTCTCTCTGGTTAATTGCCTGAATTATTGGGACAGGTATGTGCGTACATAAGCGTATGTTTTTTTGTTTATGGAAAGTAGTTTTCCTCGAGGTTCCTTTTTTTTAAAACCTTGTCGTGGCTTTCATATTTCTAATCAGTACATTGACGTTGATGAAAAAGCTCTTTCAAGGTTCCGAAAACCCTCACTATCATATTGGTATTTTTTTTTTTTACTCAAACATCAAATCAAAGAAACTAATTTTCATATTTTTCAATTTTGTGTCTATAGAAAAATAAATTAATATAAAATTTAATTATTACAAAAAAGATACAAAAATGGGACCCTAATGAAATTTGGTAATAATGTTGCATTTGAAATTTGAACCAACAATCTAAAGATTCTATAAGACTTTTGTGACTCTTGAGAAGCGTCTGTATAACTACTCCCTATCTTCACAACAAACTTTTAACTTACGCTAGTGATGTGATTTTTTTCGGTCTTAAATGATTCGAAGCGATACAGAGAAAGATAGTAAGTACTATAAAATAATATAGGATTCACTTATTACCTAAGCTGTTTCACAAGGAAATACAAATGATTGATAATTAAGATTTTTTCATAGAGATTTCTTATTATTTCTATATATGTATGTAGGGTAGAAGGGGGAGGATTTGCCAGGATTTAGGAAAATTGACTTAACGCAAAGTTTTTACGTTTCTTTTAATTTTTTTATATCTGATATTATTATTGACTTTATTATCTTCACTTAAATATTTTTTTCATCTTGATATATTAATTTTTTCTATTTTTAAGAGCCCCCGCACACTACAGACTTTCTATCGGCCGATAGTTTAGTCGGGTTGGGCTCCTAGTGTGCGCACAGGCAACCGACTAAACAGTCGGGTCGCTAGGAAATATTTTAGTTTGAAGGCAATTGTGTAGCAAAACAAACTTTTTTTTCGATCAAACAAACTTTTTGATCGGCCGATACTTAATCGATGTAGTGTGCTCACTTTCATACATTTTGATACTGATTAAGAGACCGACTAAACTGTCGGCCGATAGAAAGTTTGTAGTGTGCGGGGGCTCTAATAATTTATTCAAAAAAATGAAAAGTGATGTGGCAAAGCCTCCCCAGGTGGGAGGCTTTGCCACGGGGGTGGGGAGGGATTGCCAGTTACCTAAATATCAAAGTTAATACAAATAAAACCAATATTCATAAACAAAACTTCTTTTTAGCTGAAAATACGAAGAAGGGACTGATTTTAAAGGATTCTGCCATCCTCTTTTGAGGAAGCTTGCTTCTGGCAAATGTACCCCATGGGGTGCATTTGCCAGAGCAAAACCTACCCAAAAACGAATGGCAAATGCACCCCACAAGCTAATCTTTCAAAAATTTACTTATAACTTTTTTATAAGTTAAACAGTAAAAAAATCGCTTCTACACAGCATAGTACACATAATTTTGAAAAGATATTTGTATCAAAAAGTAATTTAACACGACAAATACTTACAATTTACGACGGTTATGTACCTTCGTATTTTGGTTCTCAACATTAAAAAACTAACACAAGCGTCTAATTTATTTCGTCTCCAGCCAAAAGCTGTCAAACTTTGTGCAAAGTTTTCAATCATAAATGTGCAACACAAAATGATTTTTCTGTATTTAATATTCTGTTGGCTTGGAAAAAAACCTGGACTGGCAAAGGTACCCCACTGGCAAATGCTCCCCCTTCTACCCTACCTAGAAAATCTTTTAAAAAGTTTAGCAAAAAAATTCATAAATTTCTTAACTTGAGACTAGAACAAAAATTGTGACCAATATTTGAAAAGCTAGGTAGCTCAGGTAGTAGGGTGTGCAACTAATTACTTTAACTCACAAATTCGATTCCCGGAACGATCGCAGTTTATTTTTTTTTTCTTCGCAAAATCCTACAAATGCAAATTTTAAAACAATAAGGAAAAATTATAAGACATTCTTCATTGATGAGAACTATAGATAAATCTTATAATTTTTTCTTTATTTTGACTCGGACCATGAAGCTGTATTACTGTCTATAAACCTTCAACACCATAAATATTTTTACCACAAGTATATCTGAAGAATTGATCAATTACCTCAAATTTGATGCTACTTAATTACAAAAAGATGTCGACGAATGGATCGTTTTATCTACAGCCACAAAGGAACTTACTTTACTCAGAGTATGACAGCCCAAGCCTCCATCTAGAGGAAACTGTCTTCGGTGCATTTCAGAACCAGAAGCAACAAAAGATTTCCCAGGACAATATCAACACCTTTTCGTGAACATTCACCTAAGAAAGAGTCTACATAGGCTTTGCTGATTGAACTCAAACGTACAAACATCATGTTTAGGAACTCCTTATGGCCCTTCAATGATGTCCAATATCAGAAGAGACTCCAGGCCATGAAATCAGAAATAGACGCCTTCAGGAACTGTCGGAAGTAGGCCTTCAATGTCAAAATCCATCACTACCACTAACGGCGAGGTAACATCCAGTGAGGACAAGGCATAAACCTTCACAGACTACTTTGAAACCCGTTTCCAAGCATATGTACCGATGGACCCAGGATTCCTTGAAGAAGTAGGGTTATCTATTTAGCGAACGCAATCATATCACGAAAAAGCCAGATTCAGCAAACACAATCCAGCCAGTGAACGGGATCATTGGCTCGATTGTGTTTGCTGAATCTGGCTTTTACAGCATAGAGTTTTCTACTCCAAAGAAATACAACACATCATTGATAAAACTAACACTAAGAAGTCAATAGAAACAGGTAAAATCTCAATAATTGCTATTTCATAATATAATTGCAAATTCATATACATAAGCTCTACCAAAATTCAGTTTTCCGATAATCTAATTCATTTATTTCGGATGTTTTTACTTCCAAATCGGAAACTGCTTATCAACGACAACAATCATAAGAATGCAGTTGCACAAGGATGCAAACCAAGGACTCTGTAATATCATTTCCCCGTACCAAACCCGGTCAGAAAACTCGGAAAGTCTCCTGTTTGTGGAGATTCCCCAAAATACACCCAGTCTAAATTACCCGAAACTATGTAGTTACCAGAAGAGTCGATGTCTACATAAGATGCCTCTATTAATTTTTCTAGCGATAATGATAAACACCGCACACTGGGGATTTTGCGGAAAAAAGTCCAAAATTTAAAGTTCCTCGGAGAATATTTCAATAGTATTTCTAAATTCTAGAATAAAATCTGAATCAAAATCAGAAAGAATTACTAAAATCGGACTTGTAGTTTACTTTTCAGAGCTTTGTAAAGGGACAAGTTGTTGAAAGTATAAAAAACGAAGTGAAAATACCCTCAAATTAAAGCTGTGTAATTTTTTTAGCTTGATCCGACTCATACACTTTTATTTTTCCGTAAAGAAGCCATCGTTTGTCTATTGTAAATCGAAGAAATTATTAATTTTAAAGATGTTAATTATTTTATATAATTATTTAAAGAAAAGAGAAAAAAATGGCTTGATTTTTTCATATTTTTGTATATATTATTTTAGCTACACTTGCCTACAGTTAGAGACTATTAAAACTTTTTCCTTATAAAATTCCCTTTCGATGAAGGCCAAATTTGGGTGCCACCAGGTGCCACTGCGTTTTTTATTGGCAATTGAAAACTTCATTTGGTCGCAAAAATCATTTTCTTAAAAATTACTTAAAATAACAAAAAAATATTAAAAATCAATGGTAACACTTACAGTTATAAATGATACTTTTTTTAAAAGCCAAAATATTAGGCTTAATTTGAGCTTTTAAATTAAGTTCTTTAAGTGAATTGTTTTTGAAATAATCGATTTCAAAGTAAAAATTTTGAAAAAAAAAATTTAAAAAAACATATCTAATACTATTTTTGACAAGGCTGGGGATTTGAATTCAGTTTGAATGATGAAGAACACTGCCTTAATTAATTCCTTACCAAACACTGAAAACCATATGTTTCTATGCCTTCTAGTTTTCGAGAAAATTGAAAAGTAAAAAATCAGATTTTTGTTTTTTTTGGCTGCAAGCTTGAAATTCTTATCCGAAAAGACAAATAGAGAAAATAAAATTAATTCGTAACACATTTTTTTACAAATCTACTACAATAAAATTACATTTGATTTTTTGAACTTGGCTCAGAAAAATTAATTTTCGTTATATGTAACTGAAATGTATGTACATAATATATTGATAACTATTCAAATTTAAAACGAGTGAAAAGGGATTATGCGTCTTATTATTATACATTTTATTAATAATGGGAATTTTAAGCATTTCATGCGAAGATCTAAGCAGAAATCTAATGGAATGTCTCAAGATTTAAATTGAAATTATTATTGAAAAATACAGATCATCTGACCCCTTCCTTTATTAAGAAGAATCAGAGTCATTTAATTGAGGAAAAAATGGCTCTCTTAAAAGAATAAACTTTTGAAAAATTTGTATAAAAAATGAAAAAAGTGTTTTTTTTTAATAATTTTTAACTATAATTTGGGTTTTTTATTTTGCTTGGACGTGGACCTCGACAACAGTACCTACTATGAGTTATTCTTTTCCATTTTATGTATTTAAAATCGGTGAGGTGGTTCCAATAATAGAAAAAAATTTTAAAAAAATGCTATAAGTACAAGTAATTTGAGAATCGGAATTCTTTATTACTCTCACAAATTTTTTTAAAAGGACGTGGCAGTGGGCGGAAATGAATAATAATAATTTCATACGACGAAAACTGTCATCCCTGAAAATTTCATCCAAATCTATTCAGTGGTTCAGTTTTTATTTAATTTTTTCCGCACTCCCATACAAATTTCCCCAGTGTGCACCGTCTGCTTATCTCTAGTTAATAGTCTTATAGGACCGAGGACGGTTTTTATGAAAAATACGAATTTTGGAATTATTCTTTCCTTGAACAACTATCAGTTATTTGCATATATAATTTCATGATTGAAGTCATATTTCCCGTGTTTCATTCAATAGCTGCATTGTTAATATTTTTATACTTGAGTATTTATTTATTTATTTAGCTACAAAATTAAATATTAATTAAATAGATGTCGTAAAATTCTACATAATTACTGTTTTACACAATACTTTGAAATAGTATTAAATATTGGTTTTTTAGCAACTTCTTTGAAAAAAAGTACCTTAAAAACATTTGGTAACATTACCAACTTTAAGCTCAACATTCGTTTAAACTTTATGTAGAAACAGCCTAAAGCATTCTTTTCCCAAAAAAAAATCAAGTCATTAATTCCTAAAAGTCAGAAATTAACTTAATCGCTTGCCTAATTTTCTTTGAACCAAATTAATTTGAAATAGTATTAAGTATTGGGTCTTTGAAAAAAAGCGAAAAAAGTACCTTAAAAACATTTGGTAACTTTACCAACTTTAAGCTCAACATTCGTTTAAACTTTATGTAGAAACAGCCTAAAGCATTATTTTCCCAAAAAAAAATCAAGTCATTAATTCAGAAAAGTCAGAAATTAACTTAATCGCTTGCCTAATTTTCTTTGAACCAAATTACTGCTATTCCATAACTAATTTCCTTTTAAATTAATATTCCAAAAGTTAAAGCGTGTATTTTTCCCTGACTATGATGAGAACGTGCACCGAATAAAAATCTGGAGTACATAATAATTAGACATTTTCAATGGAACGCACGAAGTCACTTGGCTATTAAATCCCATCTAATCGCACATGTGTAAATGGTAGAACTAAATTATGGCTTTTGTCATAAGAACCCTGTACCATCTCCAAAGAAAAATTGCAATTATAACACATTAGAGTTCAAAAAAATCAACATTAAAGCAAATAATAAAGAAAAGTTTCATTTCGTTTGCAATTTTTGAAAGAACGTATCCAAACTATCAGCTGTGTACTTGTATTCTTACCAAAACAACAAAAACAAAATACTCATCAACAACATCTTAAATTTTCTTGTGTGTGTTTGATTGAACTTCAAAAAAAGTTGAAACATTTTACATCTTGTATAATTTTTTTTTTTTTTTAATTATCAGGCATATCAGTTTTATGTGCCTTTTCATCACTCATAATTTTTAAACTTTTAAAGCCCTCAGCAGTATAGTGTTGCAATTATTTTCTGAATTGTTGGTATTTGGCAAGCTTTAAAATCAATCTTGTGAAATGTGTTCAGAATCACAAGACACTGTGTATCATGTGTTCTAAGCTTATTCTCTGACATCAAAGGTCTTGGTGAGCTCTTTATCATCTTGATGTACTTACATAGTTAGGTTTTGGTATACGTTTTAGAGCATCAACTTGAATTTTACATACTCAACAAAGGCATAACACGTATACACATACAATCAACACATTTTGTTTTTTTCTTGTACAGGAGCGAATTAACAAAATTTTATTGGTTTTTATCTTTTTCAACTAAATTAAAATTAGAAAATCGAAAAACAATCCTTAAGTTTTTTAGTCTGTCAGTCTATCAGTCAGACTGTATGTGTAAGGGGCCCAGGCTTTCCAAAAGAATTGGAAAAATAAGGGTACATACGGGAATGAGCGGCTAACAGATGTATACCTACTGAGCCAAGTGACAAAATATGTATTCGGAGAAATAAAGCGTTTTTAAACTGCCTTTAATAACTTTGGCACTATATTTTTATCGCTATTGAAATTATACTTCTTTACGTGCTTTTTTTTGTATCAAGAATGAGCTATCTTCGTATTTGGTATATGTAGATCACCCGTTTTTTACTTTCTAATCTCTTCTCAAACACATACCCCCCATACAACTTTTCGTGGCAACGCAGTTTTCTCAAAAACAGCTTTAACGATATCTATTAAATTTGACGAACTTAGCATTTTTAGTCATTCTAACGAAATATGTATGGTCTTTCGGGTTTTTGAAAAAAAAACTATTTATGTAGACTCTTCCCGTATAACATTTCGATTGGTTAAAATTAAACCCTTTAAATAAATCAATGGTATACTACTAATTTGGACTAGCATAGACATATTTTACTTTAAAACCTTTTTTCATACGACCAAGTTCCTGCATGCTACCTAATTGCGTATTTAATTTGCAACGGATTGTTTTTTTTTATTATAAAAATGCATTATCAATACCTATAGAAAAAGACACAAAATTGCCAAACTGGGAGTTCTGAGAAGGATAAGCATTTTTTTTTTAGTTTTTGACTAATACTTTTTCGAGCAATCGAAACCAAATGCAGGTACTGTAGATAAAAGTGTGTGTTGTCAAAGAAAAGAGGAAACATAAGTGGAATTTTTTGATACTTTAAAATAGTGACGCCGTGTTTTCTATTTATAAAAAAAATAGACTGTGACAGATGTAAAAACTTTTCAATGGTAGCACTTTACAATATAAGCCAGTAAATTTGTGTATGCGGCAGTTTTTTAGAACTTGCTATCTTACTGGTAGCAATATTTCAAGTAGGTAGATATATGGAACTTTCCCGGTTTTTCTTTTTGCAGTTGGCTTTATAAAGATGCTTTGAAACTCTGACCCTAATTAATAACCTATTTATAATCGAATGATATTCTTACTGGTTAAAATTTGTTAATTTATCCTTATTTATAACTGTGCTGGACTGTGCGTCAATGCGGACCAAGCATTGTAACCATAGTTAAAGATCCTTAAAAAATTTTAAGACCGTCCCATTTCCCGTGGGAAATAATTTCAATTTTGAAATAAAAAAAAATTGATACAAGCAACCCTGATTAGATAAGTTAAAATGGGAATTCAAAAAATAAAAAGACTTAGATTTAAGTGCCGTGGTACACTGAGGGAAAAATCCAATGTAAAATTTAATATATAACAATTTAAACAAGTTTTGAAATTTTTAATCAGACTTTAGTTGCAGTTTATCACACTAATTTTCCACAGTAAAATGTTATATGATTAAAACTTTGAACTAATGTCGTTCTACTTTGATTTTGAAATAATCGTCTTCAACGCAAAATGATTACGAAAAATAGTTAAAATAAAATTGGTTTTCGTTGATTTCAAGTTGTTTTTTCTCTCAGTGTATTTCTTCGAAAATTAGTTGGCTATAATTTTTTTCACATAGAATCGTTTTTCTATTTCTTTCAACTTCAATTTTCCGTCAATTCAAACTTTGGAAATTAATTTTTTTTAATCGATAGAAAAATATGAAACGAACTTTCATTGCCTAAAAAAAAAACAATCCCTTCAAAATGCGGAAACAAGAAAACATATAGGTACATATAGAGAGTTGTAGGTATCAGAAAGGTAAAATTCTATGTTTTGAATGATCTTCAAAATATGGTGTAACATTTTTCTCAGCTTATGTAGGAGGACAAAAATTCAACTGTTGAAATCAAATGTCAATTCTAGGCTGTTAGTCGCACTTGAAAAACTATACTTGCCATCCCAAGGAATCAGTAATTTCACTGCCCCCTATATCTAATCGTGTATTTGTTGAGCGAGCAAGGAATCCATAGAAAATATTATAAAAAGAAGTGCTAGACAAACGCTTTCGACAACGATTCCGTTGGAACCAAAAATAACCACTCCAACACGTTCACACAAAAAAATTGTGACGAATCTAAAATGTATATCTGATAAGGAAAACCGCAAGCATAACCACGCAGAAGCAAATAAGGAAGGAACTAAATAGATCTGAAAACCTTAAGACAAACTCCTAAGTAGGCAAGCATGTACAAAATATAATATTGTTGTTTATCAACTTGAAAAAACTTAAACCAAAATTTTGACCTTGGACTAAAAAAAAAACAAAAATTCAAGGATATGGACCTGCTTTGTTAGCCTATTATTGAAGGTAAAGAAATAACCTTCCTTAAAAGTATACTTGCACATTTGTTAACATTAATAATAACACTGTGATAGTTCAAAAAACCGACAGAGGGCTCTTATGTCTACTAAAGATAATTCGAGTATGCTGAACACGATGGCGTTCTTAGTTTTTCTGGATTAGGTCAAATAAGAAAGATTTTTGCGTTTGAAATTTTGTTTGCACATGCCAAAACTGAGGGTATAAAACACCATATATTTTCCAATTTTTGATTTTTATCGATAAAAAAATGATGGAAAATCTATTTTTTTGGAAGTATTATTCGTAAAAATAGTTATTTGAAAAAAAATCTGTCAAATAACTATTTAAATCATTATTTTTTGGCAAAAAAACGTCGATTTTTCTTCAATTTTTCTTACATTTTTTAACTATAAAGGTACAAATGTATGCGAAAACTCAACAATTTTTTGTACACACCTTGTATGTGTTAGTACTCTGGAATATTATACATATGTAGATGTAGGTATTTAATTAAAAAATCAGGCATGGTATCAATATTTTTATTTAATTTTTGTTTAAGTTCAAAAAATCATTTTTCTTTCAATTTGTTTTAAAATTAAAACATATTTACTATTACTTCCATCTGCATTATATGAGCTTACATACACAACACATAATATATTTGTCACAGTCCCCGTTTAACTGAAGAAAATATTTAAAGATCAGAAACGTGTTTCAGATAAGCGGGTTTTTTTCTTAAGAGGGTTTCTCTTAAGCGGGTTTTTATGCTACTTGAGCCCATAGGCGTTTTGCCCCCACTTCCCCTACATATGTATTGCATTTAAACTTTTTGTAATTTTTTTATTTTATAAACTTAAAAATTAAAAAAAAAAAAACAGTGTTTTACTGCTACTTTTTCACTCTTAAGCTTAACCAATATTGTAGATAGGTAGGAACTGCCTATTCGTATTTGTAAACAAAGCCATATTCTATCCTGAAATACAACATCAAATCGTTGCCACCTAGTGCTGCATTTAAATTTAAGTACCTAATACGAAAAATATCAGAAAAATTGAAAAAAATTGACGTTTTTTTGCCATAAAATAATGATTTAAAATGTCATTCGGCAGATTTTTTTTTTTCAAATAACTTCTTTTACGAATAATACTTGCGAAAAAATAGATTTTCCATCATTTTTCATTGATAAAAATCAAAAATTGGAAAATATATGGTGTTTTATACCCTCAGTTTTGGCATGTGCAAACAAAATTTCAAACGCAAAAATCTTTCTTATTTGACCTAATCCAGAAAAACTAAGAACGCCATCGTGTTCAGCATACTCGAATTATCTTTAGTAGATATGAGAGCCCTCTGTCGGAAAAAAAAAGTTCCATTTTCGAGCACAGTGTAATTGATCTTAATAATGTAAAATTTCTCCTAAAATCATTTTTCCATCTCATGAAGATTCTTAGCCCCTTGACACTTTCAGGAAGGGATAGTGTTTCTATAGAAACAAAAACATTCCATACAGAATCCTAATAATTGTATATTTTCTTAATAACTAAATTATGTAATTAAATTATCTTACATTGAGTTTTTTATAATTACCTGGGGGCACTTAGTTGTCCAAGTCCATACCTGGTTATCTTAAATTAAGATAAACAAACACAAAACCACACAAAAGGATAAATACTCTCCTCTGAACTCAGGGTTTAGTCACATTTAAGTTTTGAACACCACAAAACTCACCTCGTTTTGTCAAATGTCATCATCATCATGCATTCATCATATGCATACATCTGTTAACCAAAAATAAACTTGACAAATAAAAGAAAAAAAGGATTTTTCAAGTGCCTTGTACACAACATACATCAGGTGAATTTCAGTAAGGAATATCTTCCCTCGTTTATATGAAATAAGTTCTTAACCTTTGTATGGCTTTATTTTTCTTCGCAATTATTTCACTTTCACCATATACATACATATAACATACATAGAAATAGATGATTTACAAATAAAAGAAAACCCCATTCACAAAACGTATAATCTATGTCAAGAGGTAGAAGAAACATTTTCAAGGCGCTTTTATTGATGCAGTTTATAATACGGTACACTGAACTATTGAGATGTAATCAACAATTCAATTTGTTTTAATTAATCATTGGATTGGTTTGCTTTGAGGTGTAGTAAGTATTGCAAGAAAAAGTAGAGTGTGACCAAGGGTTAATTATCTTTTGTTTTTTCATAGTACCTAAACTATTTTATTTGTATACGTTTTTATTTGAAATATTCATATTTTGCGAGTCTTACTCTAAGCTAAAAAAAATCTGCTTGAAATTGTTGGCATTTCAATTCATAATTTAACTGAATTTCGAATCCAAAGATGGTCATACTCATATATCAATATTTAATAAATGCTGCTTGTGTGTGATATAAACTGTTATTGTCTTCGCTTTCATGTCGAGATCTTCAAAAGATAAAGATAAATTATTGATTTGAGATACCCCACTAGAAAGTTGAGTGTCTACATAGACATTGTTTGACATTGTCTAGCCGAATTCTAGCAGCTTAAACTGTTTATAATATCGCACAAAGAAACAATAACAATCAATATCATCGGTCTACAAGAAAGTTTAAAGATATTGTTTTCTTTATTGATTTAAAAGTGTATGACCTTTTATATGGTGATTGTTTAAATTGTATTTAAATAGAGGAGCTTGTTTTTTTCTAGGATTTCATATATAGTTAAGGAGTCGGTTAAGGATGACCTAGCCTAACCAATTATAAATGTCTTATTTAATTTTGAACATTTTAAATATAATCCTGTTTTACTATAACATAACATGATGTAATGTTTATCAAATATGTATGTTTTTTTTTTTTTTTTTTAAATCATTCATTCTTAACTTTAACAAAATTATATCTCAATCACTACAGAAATAATTTCCAAACTTTGTACCACCTAAAAAATAAAAAAAAAAATTCTTGACTATTTTTGATTTGATAAAATTTGTTCTAAATTTATAAAAAACGTACTCTTTTTTAGATTTTTTTTATTTTTCAAAGTATTGCATACATTTACGAAAAACTTTTTTCTCGAAGCTGAACAAAACATCTAGCAAATATGAAGATTTCATTTCATTATCAATTAAATCCAGATTTGGTAAACCAAGACAGAAAAAAAAATAATTTGATTTTAATTATTTTCTTCAAAAAACCAGAAGAAATCCAAGCATCTGTTGTTTTGTATTTTACCTAAATTTAATAATAGCATTAAATTAAAAAAAAAAAGTAGTACTAAGCCCCAATTCATTATCTCTCCATTATATTTAAATTTGCAATTAAAATTTACATACGAAAATGATGACTTTAAATAAAATGGAGTGTGAATAAATTTGGTTTTGAAGAAGGTTTTGAACAAAAATCAGTTTAAAAAGATTTATTTTTTAATTCAAAAAGCTTTTAACTGGAAATTTAATTTTTCATAAACTTTTCATCAAAACAACATTGGCTTATAGCTTTTTTTACATAGCAAAAAGGAAAGTGTTGTCGTTGTTTATATATTTTTTTTTTTTTTTTCTATTTTGTAGGGGAGAGTGGGGCACATTTGAACACTTTTTGCTTTCGCCACTGCTTGAACGAAATATGTTCGTTTTCTTGATCTGTAAAGTTTACTAACATTGAACAGTAACATTGAACTTCGATTTCAAAGAACATTTGGTTAGTTAAACAAATTATTTATATTGAATTTTGATGTTTTAAAAATATATGCTTCTATGTTCAAAAGTGCCCCATTTTAGGGGGCAGTTTTGAACATGGAAGGGGCACTTTTGAACAGCAGTATTAGTTTCGTTGTAATGAATAAATAATACTTAACTTTTTATTAGTTTTTTAATAAGAACATACAAAAACTCCAAATTGATTATTATATCATATTCAATTAAACAACAAATAATAAAAACTCAGAAAAAATAACATTAAAATTTAAACTATAGTTATCAGTTTATCACATTTATAAGTTCAAAAGAAAAACAAAAACCAAGAAAAATTCATTTAAAATATATTTTAGAAAAATGGTATTCATACCATTTATGCTTCTCAGAGTAAAATAGATTTATTTTCAATATATATAGATATATTTCTAGACATTAAATCCAAATGTTAACAATTACATTAATTGGTGTAGGTAGCTTGACTTTAATTTCTATAACGCTTAAGCGGTATATAATCGAGTTCTCATCGAGAACAGTCTAGCAGAACTTGAAGAATTCAGGCTTTTTTTTTAATCTTCAATTATTGTTGTACATATTTCCATTTTTTCTTTAATTTTGCCCACAAATGCTAGTTTCATTATTTTTTTTTTTTATAAGAACATTACGATTTATTAAATAAAACACATTCAAGTGTCCTCAAAATGTCTGATACAAACTGCTCGGGCGGTTTTGAACATGTTCAAAAGTGCACCACCATACTTGTTCAAAACTGCCCCAACTGTGTCAACGACAATAAATGTTCAATAAATATTTAACATTAATATATTCATTCAAAAATTCACCGTCAATTAGTTTAAAATTCATTAACCATTAACAAAAATTGTATTGCGTTTTGAAATCACGTACCAATTTTTTTTTAAACTCTTACAACTAAAAAACTGATATAATGCAAAATCACTATAAAAATCACCTTCCACCTATAAATCTGAAAGTCAGCCGAGATAAAGATGGAAAGTCATTGACATTTATGGATATCGTGTTGACGGGTTCAAATATCGAAATACTTCTAAAAAAGATTGATATACTAAAATTTTATATGCAGTGTTCAAATGTGCCCCGTGTTCAAAACTGCCCCACTCTCCCCTATTTATTTTTCTAAATACCTGTCTCTCTTAAAGTGATTTCTGATTACTGCTTTTGACTCAATCTTCACTCAAACTGATTTAGATTTTAGAGTTCAAAACAAGGAACGTCATTTAGAAATAAAATAGACGACTGGGTTGCACGTAGGTTCTCTTGCAGTTCGAAGTACTTATAGATTAAGTAACCATTCAACCAAAAATAACATTTGTATCAGATTTCAAGAGAATCTCTCCATCCGTTTACGCTGCGGCTTCATGTACAGATGGACGCAAACCAATTTTTATAGTTAAATCAATTATTTTTTTTTTATTTCGAAGAGATAGCCTTATGCGTACAAAAGTGTTTTTCGATTACGGTTTCAAGTTTTAAATTTGTTTCTTAAAAAATCGAATTCTTAATAACAACGATTGGAAAAAACAACTTCAACAGAGGTGTTCATTGAGCTTCATATATACAGGGTGTCCCAAAAGTAATGGATCAAACCAAATATGATGATAGGCCAACTTTAGGGCTCTCAGAATTTTGTAACTTGTTCATTCCAAATCCTTACGGTTTTCGATTTAATGCAGTTTTTATGAAATTTCGAAAAATCCCGACTTTGCAACAGTATTTTGCTTCCTCTGCTCATAATTGATTTTTGTTTTTTACAATTCTTTCACTAAAACATTGCTTAATAATAAGAAATAATTAACTAATCAAAATATTTTCTATTTCATACGCCATTTTGCTGCAAATTAATTAACAGTTCCATATTTTATAAAAACTCAATTTCATTCTTTTATTTCAGAGCAACAGCCTGAAAAAAATTTGTATAGTGTGGCACTGGTTTATTATTTTGAAAACTTGCCGTGTTATAGCAGTTTTCAAAAATGAAAGATATTAAAATTTGAATGCAAAAAAACAGACGTTTTCAGAGCAAAATAACAAACAAAAATCGAGTCTTTTGTTCAAAAAGAAATAAACAAACAACACTCGAGAAACTGTGTTTATTTTTCTCTGAAAAGCCCTGTTTTGTTGCTTTTAAATTGTAATATCTTCAGTTCTAAATTCAACTTTAGAAACTTTTATACATTTTTGAAAACTGCAATAACACGACAAGTTTTCAAGATAATAAACCAGTGCTACACCATACCAATTTTTTTCAGGCTGTTGCTCTGAAATAAAAGAAAGAAATTGAGTTTTTATAAAACATGGAACTGTTAATTAATTTGCAGCAAAATGGCTTATGAAATAAAAAATATTTTGATTAATTAATTATTTCTTATTATTAGGCAATGTTTTAGTGAAAGAATTGTGAAAAACAAAAATCAATTATCAGCGGAAGAAGCAAAATACTGTTGCAAAGTCGGGATTTTTCGAAATTTCACAAAAACTGCATTAAATCGAAAACCGTAAGGATTTGGGATGAACAAGTTACCAAATTCTGAGAGCCCTAAAGTTGGCCTATCATCATATTTGGTTTGATCCATTACTTTTGGGACACCCTGTACATATTTATTTTTTATTTAAAAAAATATATGGAGATCATTGTTTGTTTGATTTTAATGTTTGAATAATATATTTCGAATTTTAAGAAAAGCCATCGTTGAAAATTTGTTCACAAAGCAAGCTCAAAATTTTATTAAGAAAAAGAATTACTTTCTCTGTGTCAGGATTTTTAAATTTTTAAACATGCAGCAGCAAAACTACATAAAAATAAAATAAAATAAGCTTGACTTAAATATTTTAATATTAAAAATAAATGTTTTCGTCTGGTAGATTTTTTTCTTTTGTTTTAACTTTTGTGTATTAAATTTCAAAAAATTCGGAGTTTAACTTCAGATTGTTTGCATTGACGTAATAAATTAATAGTTTTTTGAAGCTCAACACAGTCATTCTCTTTTTCTGGTGTGAGAAAAAAAGCCTTTTACAGATATTTTTAAAATTATTTGCCAAGAATACCTACCTATCTCTAAAAAAATTATTTTTGTTGTCGTTTTTTTTTTATAAGATCCAAAAATAGCTGTGACATATTGGCAGTGGGTTTAAAATTGAAATAATTTTAATTTGTACATTTACAAAAAACAACAAAGTATTTGTACTGTTTATGTTTATCAGACAAGTAAATAAATAAAAAGCTCTGTCAGTTTCCAACAATTTACTCCACTTTGTTTAATGATTTTTTACAACACGGTTTAGTGAGTAGAAACTTCACTACGTTTTCTTTACTTGTGATATCTTAGAACACTACTTAGGAAAATGCGATCTAATTTTCAAAGTCATTATTTAAGTGCTTCAATTAGAACGAACTTTCAAGGTCACTGTGGCGTATGCGTAATATTTTATTAATGACAAAATATTAATGCCAATTATTCTATTCTTAGCCTTTCTGTGTCCTTTCAAATTATTTAATAAGTTACATCAAAGTTTGAAAACGGTAAGCAGTACTTAAACTTGTAAAAATAATAATATCAGCTGGAAAAAGCGGCCAAGATCTAGATATTTAATTCCCAACTATCTCGGTTATAACTGAACGGGTTTTAATAAATTCTAGTTCATATAAAAAGAATTAGAGTTGTAGTTTTTTAAGATCTCATAATCGCGTCTTGTGAATGAATTTTACCTATATTTAAAAACTTTGAAAATTCAAAAAAGGTGAGATTTACAAAAGGAATGAGCTTAATATGCAGAATGGTGAATTCATTTTGCAAAGGGCGAATATAATTTGCAAAAGGGTAAACATAATGTAAAACAAACTGGTGAGCTTACGCATTGCATTTCCTGCGCAGAAGGGGTTGTGAAACGAAAATATTAAAAGAAAATGCAAGATTCCGTTGTATTTGTTTTTATATTTGAGTCAGCAATTTCCACAGGCAGATAAATAATGTGGGCCAGACATGTGGGAAAGTAATCCTTTTGGGATCGGAATCATAAAATCTTCAAAAAAAAAATTAAAAGGATTTAAGTATGTAAAGTTGTTTGGGAAAATAAGTTAAAAAGAACAACTGATTCGATTTACCTAACTTTTGAACTTTGAATTTCACCTTGGTAAACGTTTTTTATATAATTTTCAATAACAAAAAAAAATTTTTTAAAATGCTTATCCTTTTTTCATTATTATTTTGAATATCTAATAACTAAAATAAATAATTCAAAAAATTCTAAGCAACTTGAAATTTTAAGTATTGAAACTTATGTTTCATATCCATCTTATTATACCTTCATTAATATTACTGTCCCTATCACCTGCAGAACAAATTTCGGGGCTACCCAGGTCATGAATTTTATTTTCTATTACAATCTCTTTTATACTAAAATGTGTTTTCTTCGGCACACAATTAAAGAACCCTTAAAACACCATCAAAAACAACCCTATATTTGTATATACATTCCCGAAGCGATTTCAACTTAAGTACACAAGAAACCTCAAAAAAAAAAATAGAAATGAAAAAAAAGAAAAAGCGACCCATAATGTCGACTATTGCTGAAATGCCAACATTAAACACAACCAAAATGCTAATTCAAATTTTATCAAAACCTCTTATTGTCGCAGTAAGGACCCGTATCTAGATTTCAACCTCCTTTTACTCTCATAAACTTTGAGAGTAGAGTGTCCTATAGTGTGATAGTACCCACACACAAAGTGATGATATCCATTAAAGTCGCAAAAGACAAAAAGAGAAAAAGGACCCATAAACAACCCAGCCAACGTGGTGGACGAAGGATGCAATAAAACTCAGTTCTTATACTGACTGACGGACATGATGCCCATTTCTAACGAATTTCATTAACTATAAAGATGAAAGAAGTTCCAAATGACATTTTGGCACTCCTTCCCATTGTGGTTGTATTATGAGGAAATGACAAAAGGCGAGAGAAGATAATATAGGTATAGGCTCCACCCCACCATAAAATATCCTTAATTATAAGGACTTAATTATTGATGTACAGAGACATAAGTTGATCGACCTGTGTGCAAGGGACTTTTCGAATTATACCCAAATTGACCATGAAAAATTTGTTTTAATTGAATTTTTGTGTTTGTGTATATAAGTTTTCTTATACATAAATCAAACTTAACCACAAAATATACCTACCAAAAATAAACGTTAATTGGATTTGAATTTTTTTGTGTGTTTTTGACAACGACCAGACATGTTGTTGTAACTATAAAACAATTAGTTATATATATTCGTTTGTATTTTGTGTGTCACAATTCATAGAAGAAGAAAAAAAAAATAAAATAAAAATACATAAAATTATGTACATACCAGAAGAATAAGAAAATCGAAGAGTATCACTATCCAAAAAGATATTACATAACGTGTTTAAGTAAAAACACGAACCGAAGAAAGAAAGCACATCTCTCCAAATACAAAAAAAAAAACACACACTTATTTATACATACACCACTGTAACGTACTGCTTATGTATGCACATATGAACATTTCTATAATTATTACGATATATTATACACTTTTCCTTCTTTTTTTTTGTAACCTTTATTTTTATCATTACATAAGATGGATTAATTACCATCGCTCCATCTCACTGTATGTGGATGGTTGTGCAAATATGCTTTAAATAATTGCGCGCATTTATAATTCTTCACTCTGACACCGAAAGTGTGGTGTACTAGTAAACCACTTAATGTTCAAATCCCCTCCTGGGATTTTGAAAAACATAAAAATCCTTGCTATGTGATTTGAACAATTATTTTAATTACTTTTTTTCACGGACATCGTAGACACTCTGTCAGAAAAAATTTGAATCGAATGAAAAAAAAAAACTGATGTACAATAATCACACAATATAATTTTTTTTGCTGCGTAAGAAAAGATATTAGATATTTTCTCGTCAGTCGAATTTAGAGAGTGATGATGAAAAATCTCAAAACTTTATAGATTTCCTTTATACATACACTGAGATTTTTTTTTTTTTTGTTTTTTTCTTTTTATTATATTTTTTTTTTTTTTTTAAATAAGAAAAACTAGTGAATTAAAAAAAAAATGTAAAAGAAACTGAATGACAAAAAGTGCGAACAAGGAACGGCCCATTGAGGGCAGATCTATCATAACCGCACATTACGATTTGTTATTTGGCACTGAACTTATCAGCTTGTTAAACTCTAACTACTGTCTGTCCTGTTTGTAAGGAAGATATGTCGATGTCAGATTCATGCAATGAATTGCTTTATCTATCTGGAGACACTGAGAAAAGCTCATCCAATGTAACTAGGGAACGGATTTACTACAATTGTACTGTTTGTTGTGTAGGTGTATTTACATTACATTGGTTGAAGGACAAACTAAAAAAAAATAAACAAGGTTTCAGTTTTAGAAATTGTTTCTAACATACTCGTAGTTATATTCCGTTGAGTTTTGGTATAAATTTTAAGATTTAAAAGAGTCAACCAATTGGATATTGGATTTTATTCACAGGGTGTTTCAATAATATGTAGTTCAAAATGCTTTATTTTTAGATTTTACTATATACAACTTATTGTAGGTACTGAGAAAAAATATTTTTGTTTTCATAGCAATGGTAATACATTTTTAAGGGTGGCCATGGCCATATCGGGATATTTTTGGTCGTATTCTATTGAAAGCGAGATTCGTTCACAAAAACCTTTAAATATTGCATCAACATAAATTTTCCAGCTTGATCAACCAAAATCCCCTCCCCTTATTTTGGACTTGAAATGCGGTTAAAAAAAATTCAATAGGGAGAATTTAGGAAACTTTGAACTTGAAATTCAAATCTTGCGTCGATACCAGTTATAACAATTCATGAATTAGTTTCTATGACTCTAGATCCTACCTTTCCTGGACTGTATATAGGCCAGGGAATTTAACAAAAAAGAGGCTTGATCCAGACAAAATTATATACAGCCTTTTTTTGTGGAAATTATCGACAGTAGTACCCTTACTCATTTACCCAAAGTAACGACGATTCCCATTTGGGGTTTGGGCTCCATCCACAGTGGTACATTTGGTGCTTTTTGGCGTCAAAATTCATTTGCACTGGCATTTCTTGGCGAAATGTCATGAAATTTGGTACACTGAAGGATATTTGTATGAATAATTCAAAAAAGGTGCCAACTTTTTTTATTCAAAATGGCCGCTCTAAAATGGCGGCCAGAATAAGCCTTTAAATAGAATTTTCTTTTTCAAAATAGTATATAAGCTAGAATTTTGGCTTTATTCAGGTCAAAAAAGTTTTTTATCTCAAATTAGAATTCATAGATTCATATTCATATCTTCATATAAAAAGATAAAAAATTCTAAACACAAATACACAATCTTTCCCATACAAATCGTATAAGAAATAGAAATTTGCGATGCGGCGGTACTAAATGGTAACATTAAGGGCTGAAACTTTTACAGTATTTTTTTTTCGTCATTTCCAACAATATTTTCAACAATGCTTTGAACAAAAAAAAAAATTTTTGAATCAGTCTAATACATACATATTTATATCTCAAAACAAAAAACAGCCTGAGCTCTGATTTAATCGATCACCAACTTCCAAAACCCTAAAAATGCTAAATTCGATGAGTATTCGACTCATTAGCTGGAAACCTATGTTCTAAGTTTTCGGTGCCACATTTTTTTCTAGTTCAATATTTGTCTTCACAAAAAAAAACCTTAATTTACACCATGAAATAAAATGTTCGTATAAGTTTAAAAAATAATGTAAGTAGTTCGCCGTTCTGGATTTCGAGAAAAATAAAACAGAAACACTTATCTGCAAATTAACATTTGGATTAAGAAGCAGAACTTAAATTGTTTCAAAAAATGTTTACTGTGCTTTGACCCATCGCATCGGTGCAGCTCAATTAGGCCCAATTTGTTTAGTAACCACTCGAAGAAATTAAAGTAGCATTCAGATGAAGCATAGTTGGAATATTTGTGGATCTTATTCCTAATCGAACGATTGCAAAATTCCATACGTTTTTTTAGTCTAAATTTTTTCAAAGAATCTGAAAAACATTTATAAGATTTATGTGTTGATTATAATTTATAACTTATTAATGAATATTTATATGAAATCTTATAGCTACATTAGATTGACCGCAACTCCCATAGACAAAATTTTTTGTCGAAAAAAAAATATTGTCATCAATTTAAATTTTCAGTACTTACCACCACAAACCATTACAAAAAAGTGATAGTTTGTTTGATAAATAATCACCCTACGTGGAGCAAAAGGAAATTATTTTAATGATCAACAATAGCTAATCAACCTATCCGATTACACCCCAGATGGTTCAATTCCATCCTAGCCGATTACGCTCCATATAGGTACGGGTTGGGGTCAAAATTCTGCCGGGGTCAAAATTCTTTTGTCAAAATTCTGCTTTCAAAATTCTGCTTTACAAAATTCTGCTTTCAAAATTCTGTTTTTCAAAATTCTGTTTTTCAAAATTTTGTTTTTCAAAATTCTGCTTTTCATAATTCTGTTTTCAAAATTCTGCAAAAAATTAAAAAAGGGTTTGGAAAATGTTCAAAAGCGCGCGCTTTTTAACATTTTCCAAACCCTTTTTTAATTTTTTGCAAAATTCTGTAAAATCATCTTCTTGAAAAATTATCTGTTTATTTAATTACTTACCTACATAATTTGCATTCTTTGAATGTATATTAATTTTTGTTTTATAAATGAATAAATTTTAAAATATTAAGAAAGGTTTTGAATACTAAACATTTCCGAAAATAATTCAAAATTTTTTAATTTATCAAATAAAGATGAATATTCAAAAATTTGAATAAGAAAAGGAATATCTTGTATCAAACAACATCGGTTCCAATAAGTTATAGATTTTATTTGAAAGAAAGTCAGTCTATGCATTTTAAAAAATATTTGCGACACTTAAACAAATAAATTTAGGAAAGTGCCAATGTTGAATTACATTAATGAGGTGTATTTTTCTTTAGTCAGCGCATATGCTATAAAAAAAAAACAGAATTGGCAGAATTTTTTTGTTCAAGTATAATGCTGGCAGAATTTTGAAAAGCAGAATTTTAAAAAGCAGAATTTTGAAAAGCAGAATTAGACCGAGAGCCCAGAGCAGATTTTGGGAGTTTTTGGATAACCGAAAATGAGTCATATGTATGTGTAGGTAATACCGTCCTGATGAAGAATTCGAAAGTCTGGCAGGTTTATTTCACGGCATTCTATGGTTTATGGGGAGTTGAAAAATGCATTTTTTCCGATTTTTGTGTCGAGTATATAACCACTTTAATTCATATAGAGCCGATAGAGGGCGATACCTTGATTGCAAAAAGTTCGGTCCCAGACGTTTTATTCGCGGCATTACCCCCGCCAGACGTCCTTGAAGAGTCGCGAAATGGCGATTTTCATACAAAAGTCAGAATATTATTTTTTGCAAGATATATAACCGTCTGGTGGTACCTATTAAAAAATCACCACTACCCCCTGATAGAAAATAAATTAGTGCCAGACGTTTTAACCACGGCATTACCCCCGCCAGACGTCCTTGAAGAGTCGCGAAATGGCGATTTTCGTACAAAAGTCAGAATATTATTTTTTGCAAGATATATAACCGTCTGGTGGTACCTATTAAAAAATCACCACTACCCCCTGATAGAAAATAAATTAGTGCCAGACGGCATTACCCCCGGCAGACGTCCTTGAAGAGTCACGAAATGGCGATTTTCATACAAAAGTCAGAATATTATTTTTTGCAAGATATATAACCGTCTGGTGGTACCTATTAAAAAATCACCACTACCCCCTGATAGAAAATAAATTAGTGCCAGACGTTTTAACCACGGCATTACCCCCACCAGACGTCCTTGAAAAGTCCCGAAATAACGACTTTTGCATGAAAATCGTTATTTCGCGACTCTTCAAGGTCGTCTGGCGGGGGTAATGCCGTGGTTAAAACGTCTGGCACTAATTAATTTTCTATCAGGGGGTAGTGGTGATTTTTTATTAGGTACCACCAGACGGTTATATATCTTGCAAAAAATAATATTCTGACTTTTGTATGAAAATCGCCATTTCGCGACTCTTCAAGGACGTCTGGCGGGGGTAATGCCGTGGTTAAAACGTCTGGCCTTAATTTATTTTCTATCAGGGGGTAGTGGTGATTTTTTAATAGGTACCACCAGACGGTTATATATCTTGCAAAAAATAATATTCTGACTTTTGTACGAAAATCGCCATTTCGCGACTCTTCAAGAACGTCTGGCGGGGGTAATGCCGTGGTTAAAACGTCTGGCACTAATTTATTTTCTATCAAGGGGTAGTGGTGATTTTTTAATAGGTACCACCAGACGGTTATATATCTTGCAAAAAATAATATTCTGACTTTTGTACGAAAATCGCCATTTCGCGACTCTTCAAGGACGTCTGGCGGGGGTAATGCCGTGGTTAAAACGTCTGGCACTAATTTATTTTCTATCAGGGGGTAGTGGTGATTTTTTAATAGGTACCACCAGACGGTTATATATCTTGCAAAAAATAATATTCTGACTTTTGTATGAAAATCGCCATTTCGCGACTCTTCAAGGACGTCTGGCGGGGGTAATGCCGTGGTTAAAACGTCTGGCCTTAATTTATTTTCTATCAGGGGGTAGTGGTGATTTTTTAATAGGTACCACCAGACGGTTATATATCTTGCAAAAAATAATATTCTGACTTTTGTACGAAAATCGCCATTTCGCGACTCTTCAAGAACGTCTGGCGGGGGTAATGCCGTGGTTAAAACGTCTGGCACTAATTTATTTTCTATCAAGGGGTAGTGGTGATTTTTTAATAGGTACCACCAGACGGTTATATATCTTGCAAAAAATAATATTCTGACTTTTGTACGAAAATCGCCATTTCGCGACTCTTCAAGGACGTCTGGCGGGGGTAATGCCGTGGTTAAAACGTCTGGCACTAATTTATTTTCTATCAGGGGGTAGTGGTGATTTTTTAATAGGTACCACCAGACGGTTATATATCTTGCAAAAAATAATATTCTGACTTTTGTACGAAAATCGCCATTTCGCGACTCTTCAAGGACGTCTGGCGGGGGTAATGCCGTGGTTAAAACGTCTGGCACTAATTTATTTTCTATCAGGGGAAAGTGGTGATTTTTTAATAGGTACCACCAGACGGTTATATATCTTGCAAAAAATAATATTCTGACTTTTGTATGAAAATCGCCATTTCGCGACTCTTCAAGGACGTCTGGCGGGGGTAATGCCGTGGTTAAAACGTCTGGCACTAATTTATTTTCTATCAAGGGGTAGTGGTGATTTCTTAATAGGTACCACCAGACGGTTATATATCTTGCAAAAAATAATATTCTGACTTTTGTATGAAAATCGCCATTTCGCGAATCTTCAAGGACGTCTGGCGGGGGTAATGCCGCGAATAAAACGTCTGGGACCGAACTTTTTGCAATCAAGGTATCGCCCTCTATCGGCTCTATATGAATTAAAGTGGTTATATACTCGACACAAAAATCGGAAAAAATGCATTTTTCAACTCCCCATAAACCATAGAATGCCGTGAAATAAACCTGCCAGACTTTCGAATTCTTCATCAGGACGCTATTACCTACACATACATATGACCCATTTTCGGTTATCCAAAAACTCCCAAAATCTGCTCTGGGCTCTTAGACTAAATAGAAAAACAGCAGAATTTTGAAAAACAGAATTTTCTTTAAAAAAACAGAATTTTGAAAAGCAGAATTTTGAAGCCAGAATTTTGACCCGATCCCATAGGTACAATTGTATGAACAATTTAACTATATGAAAGTTCAAAGACAACAAGACAAAGGTCACCTAAATAATTTATAACTCTGTTTCGACTAGAGCACAAATGACATAGTTTCGCAAATTATCTCATTACCAATGTCAAATGAAATAATTCAATAAATACTATACAAAATGAGATAATTTGTGAAATTATCTCATTTGAGCTCTAATCGAAACAGGCTATAGGTTTGGAATAGTAAATATAAATAGATTACTTTACAAAAAAAAAAGTTACGCATACACCACAGTGACCGACTAAGTTCTTTTAATGCAATCGCGATTAATAAGAAAAATAGTTCTACTTTGGTAACAATTCACTGACTATAAGGTAAAGGTTAGATTAAAGTGGATGTCAGACAAAGACCTGACTCACATTTTGCTACCACAAAATACTAGTTTGAACTCTTTACTTTACTTTACTTTACTTTACTAACATTTTACGTCTGTTTTCAACTGATCTTGATCTTTCTTTTATTGGAGAGAGCAGGGCAGTTGGACAGAAGATGAAACCTAATATAATGATGATACATAATACCAGATTCTTGTGCTTTTTTGTTAAAACCGAACCCTTGTATCACACCGCTGCTGCTCGCTGCCTCAATTGAGAACACCATTAAAACGCGCTAAAGAAGCACACAAAATGTTTTCGTAACAAATTCTATAGAAATCGAAATTGTTTCATTCATGGAATGCGCATGCTAGAAGAGCATCCATATTCACAAAACATCTCCTTCGTCATAACATAACACAATAAAGAAAGAAAACGAACCGTTAGAAAGGAAGTTAAGGAAGGAACGAGGACATGCATTTAATGTACACACAATACACGCGGATATTGTGCACTTTGACTTGATAAATCAGATTGAAAGGCTGTTCGCTGCTACTTCTCACTCATCGTCCTTGTCGTCTTAGTCGTTGCTGTCGTCGTATAGTCGTCGTCGTGAGAAAATCAGGTGAATGTTAAGTTCAAAAGGAAATGAACAATATCGGGAACAAGAGAGCGCTCAACTGTGTGTAATTAGAAAATTTGCTTTATCACTATCACCATATAAGCGAGCAAGTATCTGTGTGATGGCGATGGCGATGGGTGACATCCTTTTCATCGTAAAAGCTCTCGTGATATAGCATGATTTTG
This sequence comes from Episyrphus balteatus, assembly GCF_945859705.1. Classification (NCBI taxonomy): domain Eukaryota; kingdom Metazoa; phylum Arthropoda; class Insecta; order Diptera; family Syrphidae; genus Episyrphus; species Episyrphus balteatus. The sequence continues at coordinate 68,670,178 of NC_079135.1, forward strand.
TTGTTGTAATAAAAAGTGTATAATTTTTTTCGAATTTAGCTTAGAGGTGATTGCCGGGGTTGGTAGAAAGTTTTTTTTTTTTTTAAGACATAATTTATAGGTTTTTTATGCGGCTCAGTATGCTATTGGATCTGTTCAATGACTTTAGCATTGGGAGAATAATGAAGATAATTTGAAAATGAACTCATTTTACGTAGGAGACAATTGAAAAACAAAATATTGTTTTGTTGGTATAGTATTCCACATTTTTTAGTAAATAGGTTTTATGTAGTTTTTCAAATGTATCTTATTTCTTATCAGTCTTTCTTGTTTTCAAATAATTTATATAAAACATACAGAAAAGCTATTTAATGTTGCGAGTGTATTGTGTGGAATGTTATATCGACCGAGCTTCCATCGACTTTTCTGGCTACCAACAGAGCAATGATAAAGGATGTTATGATTGTAAACTTCACTGAACCTTGAAATTTGTGCTCGACTTTTATTCTTCGTTTTGTATCGATATGCAATCAGTTTTGTTAAATTGGCTTAAGCTTGGAGCACAAGTTTGCTGAAAAGAATTGTGAGAGAAAGGAAAAATTTATATTTGATTGTAGCAATCCGTTTTTCTTCTGTTTACACTACTTGTTAATTGGATTGTATTATGCAGCAAACTTTTTGCCCATATAGTATATTAATAATATCCTCTTACAATTATTAATAGCTGCCAGCTGCGTTCCTTTGGGAACATTACTGCTTAGTACTTAAAACTACTTTGAACTACTTTTGCTGCATTGAAAAAGTAGTTCAAAGCAGCTTTAAGTACTAAGCAGTAGATAAATGTTCCCAAAGGAACGCAGATAATGAAGTTCAAATTCGAAGCCACTTGAAGATTGCAAAGAAAGAAAAGAAGCTCAGATATGGATTTAAAGGTAGATAGTCTTTTGGCCTTAATAACTGCCTTCGTACACGAAGGCATTGCTTCACGTATTGCTCGATTTTAAACAATTTATGCTGAAAAACACGCTGTAAAGTTTAAACTACATACATATTTGGATTCTATGGAATTTTTAGAATAAAATGATGATTTTCGAAAAAGTTAGCTTTCTCTAAAATTTAATTTTTAATTTTTTTAAACAATTTTTTGTCTTGTACAATTGCCTTTAAGCTATAGATTTTTCCTACCGACTACTTAATAAGCCGACTTTGCACACAATAACAGCCCAACAGCATTAAACTACAGGAGTCTGGAGTCTGCGGCAACTTTTATATGGTTTTTCTCTAAAGATTGATTATAATGTATTAACTAAAAAAATTATTAAGTCGTTCTTCCTTAAAACTGATTTCTGCAACTTCTGTATGCGTCACTCACATTTTAATTTTTTTCGTAGTGTTCACGCTGGTGTATACGTGTTTTTTTTTTTTATTTTTCCGTATACATTCAATATAAAAGTAGTGTCTCACATTTTTATTTTCGAATTACTTTAAGAACGGAATTCAGTCTTTACTCAGGCGATGTCTTTACTTGTAGCAAAAATATAGCGGCAACTTGTTTATAGTAAAATCATGATATAAGGGCATTTTTTCTCAATCAAACTCACAGTGAAATTTAAGTTGATTTGACCGGACTATCATCCCTAATGTCGAGTATTTTGATTCACATTTCAATTCAAATTTTTTTTTTTCAATAATTTGGTATTCCGTCGGCCCAGAATTGTTTTGTTCCATACGCCACTTTTGTCGTTTTTGAGTTAGGATGTTAGAAATGCAATTCTATGTAGGTATGTTTTTTCATTGTAGGTATATGAATTGATATACGATGGTTCTTTCTAAGGCTAGGCGCACAAATACGATTTTGATCGCGCGATTATTCAGTCGCAAATTAGATGACAAGAATTTCAATGACTGTAGACACAATTTTCAATTTTTTAATCGCGGGAAGCATGTGTGTTCACATGCATTGAAATCCTTGTGATCCATTTTTGCGACTGAATAATCGCGCGACTAAAATCGCATGTGTGCGCCTAGCCTAAATCTGTACCGATTTTGTTCTATATCCATCAAAATCAACATTTTCTAGCATTATTTTGTGCCATAAACGATTTATTGGCGTTTGGGACAACTTTTCCATATAATGTTTGGCAATTTTTTGTTCAGAATTGTTTTATTCCATGGCGTCTAAAGATAGAGAAAATTCTATGGATGTGGGACAATGATTGCAAACAAAATTTTAGTATTGGTTTGTGCCACATCCAATTGAAGTAATTGAGGTTCTCTATTACAGTTTCGTATTTGAAAAAGTTGAGAATGTTTTGTGTTCCACGTGTATAGAGTCTATAAGTACTATAGACACATGAAAAATCATTTTCAAAATGTATAGGAGGTATGGCACAAGTTAAAAAAGTTGACTTTTACGGTAGTTAACGTATCTTGTTAACGGGTTGGCAAAGCACTTTAAACTCATTATAAGACAAACTTTAACTTAAAAAAAATAAAAAAACTCCTATCGCACAGTTTCGGAGTTCCAAGTATACAAACCTTTAAATGCGTTTTTCTCGAAAAAGCGCCAATGGCGTTTGATTTTTTGTTTATCGCGTGTCATTAATTTTGGTGGGACTTGTTTCATTAAATCAAAGAACTTTTCAAAATTTCAAAGAAAAATATTTGAACAAAACGGCTACAATACCTACTAATGTGTTAATTTTCAAAAAGCCAGTTTTGTATCGTTTTTTAATGTGCTATCAAGTTAATTGAATGAAGTGTTTGTGAAAATTCAGGATTTTTACAAAAAAAATCATTTAAAAAACTTGACTGTTTTTTTTTTTTAAGTGTTCATACCTAGTAATATAAAAATTTACTGGATATATTATGTACATCCACATTAAGGTACTTCAAAAATTTAGTTTTCTTTTTTTTTAACCTCTTACCCCAAAATGTTAGTGATTGGCCAGAAAAGAACCCTCGTGAAAACTAGGCGCTGTAGCTTAACGAATGCATTCTTTTTGCAGTCTTTGCATTCTTTGGAAGTCTTCCCATCCCATTCTTCCCATTTTGGATTCTTTTGCATTCTTTTGCAATCTTTCGCATTCTTTTAATCTTTGTGGACCAGCACCTACACCAAACGTATGGATTTTACAAATTTTGGAGCATTTTTTTAGTTCAAGAATGAATTTGGCAGAGAGATTTAAACCTCTTAAATTCCTTGAAAAATTGTCAAAATCAGTTTTTCGACAGATATATGTACATAAATCAAAAAAATAAATAGATTTTTGTACCAACGAAAACCCTATATGATGTTTGCCGAGCAAACTTGAGTTCTACTTTAAAATGTCATTTTTTTTATTTTTATTTTTGTGTCAAAAATTTGTTTGAATGTAAAGGAAAAAAAATAATAAACTAATAGTCTAAGATCCCGTCATAGGACAGGACGACCTATTCACGTCCGTATACCAGTTGAAAGCTATATTTTACTAAGGGTAGTGTCTAAAGAAACAGTTTGCAAATGGGTTGCCGTCGTCAAGCCTTAAAGTTCATTTTTTCAGTTTTTTTTTTTGACTACGCGACCCTGTTTATATGGCAAGCCTAAGAGTTCTAAAAAAATATTATGTAATAGAAAATTTAATTTAAAAATTTTAATTTTCAGGATTTTTTAAAATTTGAAGTTTGAGTTTGAGAATTCAGAAAAAGGGCAAAAAACTATTTTCTAAACAAAACGTAATCAGCCCTATCGGCAATACAATTTCCCTGGAAAAATTTCTCTATTCCGAAAAATCGGTATCGGCAATACTTTTTGAATGGAAAAATTTCCTAGGAAAAAATTCCCACACAAAAATTCCTATCGGGAATGAAGTTTCTCCCCCGAAGTATTTCTATCATATTTTTTATGGGGAACAGATATTTTGAAGCGTGTTTTTCTTTCAAAATATTCTGTTAAAAATATTAAATTATTTACTTCCTTAATCCAACAAAAAGCAAATGATATTGCAACTGGATAACGCAAAATAGTAGACAAAAATAATATATAAGAAAACCTTAAAAAAAAGCATGGAACTAAAGGAGACCATTCCGAGAGCATTAGTTTGCTGCTTTGATCGAAGAAATGATCAAATTATGTGGAATGCCTTAATTTATTTCAGTTATTTGTTTATCATGTCAAAAAGAAAAACAAAGCTTAAGAAACTTTATTGATTGATTCTTTAATTAAAATTGCAAACACAAAACTAATTACATGTCCATCTGAAGAAACAAATAAAGTAATAAGTTGGGCAAAAAATAAAAAAAATTATTGAATAAAAATCCACAAATCAACACCAAGAAAAAAATTATATAAATATTGAGTATTAAACTTTTTAATAGTTTTTGTGCACTAAATACAATCAAATTAGAGTTGTCAAAATTTTCGAAGACATGTGTTCGAAGGTTTTTTTGTTTTGTTAAGTTGGCTGTACTTCTTTCCCGAAAACGAAATTCCGATGGAGCTTGCCGATAAGGAGAAAAATTCCCGGGAGAGAAAACATACTCCCGGGGAAATTTCTCACGTGAGATTGCCGATAGGGCTGAATATGTAGAAATAAAATTAAAATTGGAATCGTAATTTTGATAAAAAGTGCCCTAAACATAAAAATTTTCTTTTTTTTCGTTTTTTTTTACTTTTTTGGCTTGTAACTTATTTAATATTCAGAATATCGAAAAATAAAATAAAAAATAACCAACTTTGGGAAAAAAACTAAAATCCAAGATGGTGGCCAAAATGTGAACTTCACGAGTGTGAAAAATCTGGGTTATGATATTCACAAAATTCTCTATCGAATGATCAAAAAAATTTGAGGGTGGTACAAACTGCTGGCTCGCCCATATAAGAAAATCATAAATCGTCCCATTTCTGCCTGCACCACGTATTTTCACAGCAAATTTTGTTCAGTTCTTAAAATAAATATACATTTTTCTCAGAGTTAAAAATATGAATTGAACAAAGGGAAATCAAGTTATGTTTATGACATATTAATTGAGTTGTTTCTACACTTGAACCTTTGTGTCTATTTTTTCTGTAAGTTTTTGAGCAATGTTTAGCAGAAAATTAAATCTTTTAAAAAATGTACTTACGAGGTTCAAGCAGAAACGGGACGAAATGCACTGTACTAATAATGCTAATGCAATGTTATGTTAAGTCCCAGGGAACGAATTACGGCGTACGATTACGATCAAGCGTTAACGCATTGACGATAAATTTAACGATTTTTAACGAATAAAGCCTGGTGCGCTGTTCGCGCTAAATTTTAGCCGAGGTAAAATTCTCATTTTAGCTCAGATAAAATTTTTCGATAATTTGTATGGGAGCTAAAATTTAGCGCGAGCAGCGTACCAGCCTTAAACGATAAATGTAACTCTCTTATTAATAGTCAAAACGAAAACGTATGATCGAAATCGTATGCCGATGGCTTTTTACGATGGTGGTTTATTGAAAAACGATACTTCTTTATTTTTGCGACTAATTTCACTGGTCTGCAAAATTTAACTTTTTTTTCTCCTTCAAATAATTTTTTGATATTATGAAAGATTAGACTTTCCTGAATCTAAATCTGGTTTCAGTAAAATTCTATCAGGTACCATTTTTGTAAAAATGATTTTTGAAAAATGTGAGTAGTTTCTAAAAAATCCCTCTTTTAGATTCATTTGAACTTGTATATTATTGTCGCATTGAGCTCAAATTTTCGAAATCCTTCACTTTTTAGTAAATCCTACATGAACAAAAGCACCTTAATTAAGGAAAATATAAAATATCAATGCCCATTATATTTAAAAAGTCAAATATGTAAAGAAAACCAAAATAAAAAACATTAAACAAAATTTTTACGTGTTTTGTAATTTTATATACTATTTTTACTTGCTCTATAGGGCAAGTATTGGTTTCGTGTAGAAAAAAAAAAATCGAGGTTTTAATCAAAACCAACATTACGATGATGGAGAAGATCAAAAAAGTGGTTTTCGTCATGCCGTCCGTCGGTCTGTGCGTCTGTGCGTCTGTGCGTCCATCTGTACATCGAGCTAGCGCCTAAACGGGTGGATGGATTTGCTTGAAACTTGGTACAGATGATTTTTACGTAATTTCCTAGGTCCGTTTTTTTTATTTTTTTAATATCTCCAATTTAACGCATATCTCCCATATAACGTTTTCGAGGTATTTCAAATTTCTCGAAAACGGCTCTAACGATTTCGTTTAAATTTGGTGTGCGCAGTACTCTTATTGATTCCAACAAAACTGCGTTTTTAGTTTTTCTCAAAAAATGCCAAGAGCGGAAATATGGCGTTGCCGTTTTTCAAAAATTGACATGTTTTTTAAGTCCATATATTTCATCAAAGCATAAGTCAATTTTTTCAAAATTTATAGACATCATAGGTATTGAAGTGTAAAATGTAAAAACAAATTAAAAAACAAAGTTTTTCAAAAAATTTTTAAAAAATTGAATTTTTTTAACTTTCGATTTTTTTTTTGTTTTTATTTTTTTTTTTCTTCACAAAATCTTAAATTTCCAATAGATATTTAAGATAAAGATGCTTTGAACTACAAGAGCAAGTACGTGCGACCCAGTCGTGCATTTTATTTCTATTTAGAAATATCTTATTTTTAATAAACTATTCGATAAACTGCCTTGTAAAGCTTCAGATTTGTTTCTCCTAGAAACAATAGTACACTTTTCTTATAGTTTTTGATATGCTGAGTTAGAATCCGAAGTCAAAAAAATTCTATCACGTCAGAATTTTAAGATATTCGCATTAAAGTATCACAAAATCAAGTTTTTTTTAGAAAATCTCAAAAAAAACTACTGTATCTCAAAAACCAGAGCTGGCCGAAATTTTTTGAGCTCGGATTCAAAATCAGCACACTAAAGTCCATTAGAAAAGTATACTTTTGTTCTACGGAGAGAGATATATATTAATTTTAAGAGATCAGTTTCTTTATGGTAAGATATGCCAAACCTTCTAAACTTACTTAAATTAATATATCTCGGAGAAGAAAAGAGATATTGAGAAGATTGAAATTGAATTTGAAAGAAAAAAATAAGTTCTTTCATAAACTGTATCAATTTCAATTGAAAAAGATTACATTATGCCAAAATATTTCTTCGAAAACAGCAAAAAAATGGGTTTTTGAGATTTTCTAACGGGAATATTTTAAAAACGTGACGTGCTGGGTCAATTCTGACTTCGAATTCGGAATCAGCATACAAATCCTTTAGAAAAGTATAGTTTTATTTAAAGGAGGATTTCTTTGCAGACCAGTGTTTTTAGGACCTTACAGTGTTGCGTAAGATGTCATTAATTTCTTACCTTTTGTATTTTGAAGGGGTTTCAATGTTTAAAGAAAAAAGAAAAGTATAAATAAAATAAAAGAGTATGGAAATGGAAATGGAAATTTGTCTGGGTGTCTATTACGTAATACGAAACGAGCGGCAAGTCAACGATACTGAAGTAAACGATAGTCACGAAAAAGAGCGATTATGTAAAACGATAAAGTCGTTTGGCTAAACTCAACCGAAAAAATATTTTTTTGAGGCTCACATCCATTCTACCAGCATATGGAAGAATAATATGACAGTTAAACGAAAACGAAAATTAAACGAAAGGTTAAAGGCAGTCGTAAAGATTAACGAGTATCGTTGAAGTAAAAGTAGTTTTAACGATTATCGTTTTATATAATAGGGCCCCTGATATCGTTGTTCATAACACTGGTTAACAAAATTAAACTTTTTTTTTGTTGCCGAAACAAAAATATACTTTTCTGAAGGTTTTCGGTGTGCTGAAGTCGAATCCGAAGTCAAAAAAAAAATTAATCAGCTCCCGCTTTTTAAATATTACCGTTAGAACATGCAGTATACTTCGGACCTTTTTCTTTTATATAAGGAAAATTGTTTGAGCATTGTTAGTAACGGTTTTAAAAAGAACTATTTTCCACCTTTTTAAATCTGTTTAAATCTTTCCGATATCTTTTTTACTGCCCGAGATATCCTCAGTTGTTTGGTATTTGATAACGTCATTATCTCCTTTATGATGTATGAAGCCAAACCCACTTACTTCATTTTATGATATCTCGGGCAATACAAAAGATATTGAAAAGATTTAAACAGGTATCGAAAGATGGAAAATAGTTCTTATAGAAACCGTTACTAAATATGCTCAAACAATTTTCCTTATACAAAAAAATAAGGTCCGAAGAACTGAAAAAATCATTTCTTTGCATTTTCTAACTGTAATATCTCAAAAACGGGAGCTGATTAGTTGTTTCTGACTTCGGATTCGAGTTCAGCACACCGAAAACCTTTGAAAAAGTATATTTTTGTTTCGGCAACAAAACCCTTGTAAACCAGTGTAATCGGTTGTTACCGACACTATCCTTTCGTGCTTCATGTAATTCTTGTTAATGGCCCAGGTCTGTTGTACAGGTGTGGATCTTAAAATTACCGACTTGAACAGATTTATTATTCACCCACGAGTTTATTTTAGTCCAAGTATAAAGTGTAGTATTGTCTCATTTGTAGGACATTTATTTCCGAAAACGTTTGTTAAAAAAAAAAAACATTTGCAATTAGCTGTATTTTTTGACATCGCTATATGGAATCCGCAGTTGTTTACATGCATTACAAAAACAACACCCAGCTGCCGATAGAATTAGAAGCTAAACCAAGTTGCGGATAGAATTTTGACGAAGTGTATAAGCTTACGTTTTCCTATCTCTTGGTGAGGCATAAACATTTTTGTTTAGTATTGACCTTTGAGAAATCCTACTGCGGATAGCTTTGCCAAAAAAGCACGCCATGAAGTGCATGTCCTAAGTGCCATTTTATTAAAGAAGTTCCGTTAGTATAAATGAGTAAAACAGTGAATAAGTTTTAATACAGACTAATCGTCGGTGAAACCAGAAAAGTGTGTAACTCCATTTTAGCAAATTTTATAGGAGAGCAAAAAAACAAAATCGTTTTGAAGGCATTTGTATGAGTTTTCATTTTCTAACTTGCTAATAAAATAAAAACTATGAACTTTAAGGGGATTCCCAGTTTAAGGAACGGTAGATATCAGGTTTGTCTAACAGATGGCATTCAAATCTAATTTTCAGAAAATTTGGAGTTACACACTTTTCTGGTTTCACCGACGTAATGTATTTTAGTACGTGTTTTGTTTTTAATTAAATGGATTACAATGGAACATAAATTATTATAATAATATGCAATCTAACACAACATATAAATTTATTTTAATAATTTTTTTTTTGTATTTATTTTATATAAATAATATTAATTATTATTACATATTATCCTATAATTGTTTATATTTATAACAAAAGAAATAATAAACTTTTTTATACTTTAGATTTGTATAAATAAACTCTGCAACTTTGGACGCCAAATTTTGAGTAAATCAATACAGAGTACACAAAAAAAAATATAAATTCTTTTTTTCTTTTTTTTTAGTTATGTAGATGAAGCTTATTTAGATTTGTTTGCGTAATATATTTTTATTAGACACTTAAACCGAAGAAAAAAGTTTCCTTATATCGACAAATTAAACAGAAAATCTTCATATGAGATACTTATATCATCTTTTCTTAGTACATATTTTGTATAATATTTTTTATTTTTATTATGCAAGTCAAGGACGTATTTTTAAATAATAGTTAAAAATTTCAGTTTATTTTTAGTTTTTCTTTTTTTGTTTAATCGTAAAGAATGTATTTTTGCCCATCGAGTCGTTCGAAAGGCAAAATAATAAAAATAATAATAATTAATAAGTCTGATAATTTCAGTAACGGTTACTGTTAAACTGCGAATTAACTGCGGAGTTCATTGCTGAAGCTGTGGCTTGCTGTACGTTTTGGTTGCGCATAAATTCGGTCGCAAATTCAACCTGTGCCTTGGCCATGCTCGCACCGGAACTTCTGTAAATCGTGTGAATCTGCAAAAAAGAAAAAACAATTAATACAAAATATTCTTATTCTTATTATTTTAAATTTACCTTAGTAATCATCATGACATTAGCAGCTGCAGTAGTTGCAAAGCAGAAGGCAATAATGAGCAACAATAGCCCAACAATGACACCTTCGGCACTTGAATCAAAGTTACTGATGGCCACAATAAAGCCACAATAGCCAGTGTGGGGAATACCAATGGCTTGGAAAATAGTCATCATGGTTTGGAAAAAGTACACGAAAAAGAAGACCATGAAGTTAAAACTTGAGTCATTCTTAAAAGCTTTGTACGCTGGACGGAACCTAGAATTATTTTTAATTAAACTTCATACTTCACAAGATAATAAAATGTTTTTACTTACCAGCATACATAAGACGCAGGAGTAAACAAAAAGGCATAAAAGATCGATAAACCGAAATTTGTAAATTCTCCAGTGTGCAAGAGAATAAGTAAGCCACCAAAGATATTTGCCATCATTGTAAGAGTATACACTATTTTGGATATAATTTTGTTTTAAATTTCAGTTTTGATAAAAATAAATTAAAATATTTTTTGAATACGTACTCATCCATGCGTAGTAGAGATGTTTGACCAGCCGTTGAAATTCTGAAGGGATTTCTAGGTTGAAGTCCTGATAGAAACATGGTTTAATGCAAAAGTTGTCGGGTAGAGGGGGCCAATTGTTTAACTGAGGCACATTAGCGCCTTTAAGCTGTTGTTCGCGCCTGTCTAATTCAGCTGCTTTTCTGTCCAATTCTTCCTGACGACGCTATAAGGAAACAGGAATAGAAAAAATTACAAATTGGGATCTCACAACAATAGGCTATTTATTCAATTATTGTTCTCTCTATTTTATCAAGAAAAAGGGAGTTCTAATGAACAAAAAATATGATTTTCCTTAACCTGATTGTCATTTAAGGGTGCTAAACAATATACATACATATATCTAAAAATCCAATTTATTTTGTTCAACTATATCTTTTATACCTATCTTTTAAATGTGCACGTAACACGTATGTTTTACTACGCTATCCTGAAATTTATAAGATTAATTAGACTGTTCTTGTACCATCTCTGCTAGACTGCATTTTAATGTTAAACTGAAGCCCTGTAATACGTTTTCTACAGGTTAAAAAACTGGCATGTAGGGAATTGAAAGAATCGATCTCAGAAGATAAAAAAGTTTTGCTGGCACTTCAAATTTAATGTCAATGGTTGAAAGATCCAAGATATCTCAACTTTTTACACTAGGGAAGCACTGTTCCACGAAAATTAATGTCCATAATGACGAAATGTGAGAAATGTGAGAAATATAAAATGGGCATAGTTTGATATTTTTCAAAGATGATGTATTAGAACGGAACAAAGAAAATGTTTTTTTTATCAACTTTCAGCCATTCCAAGAATTCTATGAAATGGAAGATGGCAAAATTAATTATTAGCTTGGGAAGTATCAAACGTGTCTTATTCCGACGTCGCATTTAGATTTACCTTCAAAAACCGCTCATGAGAATTTTTTTCGCTTAATGAAGTTGTACTTGACTAAAACTGCTGATTACAGTAATAAAGCTTTTTTCTAATGAATTTAGGTATAAATATAGTATTTTGGATTTGTTGGTATACACTGAAAAAATAGTGAATTCTGATATTTTTCAATATCAAAAAATATTTTTTATGGTTAAAATGTCACGGTTATATTTGTTTAATTGATAATAAAGTATCAATTCGTCAAAAAAAAATTTTTAATTAAAAAAGTCAATCATTTTCACAAAACTAGGTTCACATAAAAGACGCTAAAAACTAGACGGGGATAAACGTGCAGACGTTTTCTTTTGTTTTTGCTTTTTGACATCTTTCTTTTTAATATGATACGAAAAATGTTACCGAATATCACCGAATGATATAACAAAAGGTCCATTAAAAAGGCAGAAATAGAAAAAAAAAAACTGTCTTTTTACACACATTTAAAATAAATTAATTTAACAATAATTTAAAGCTTCAAGTGCAATAAATATATTTTTTAAATAAAGTACACACCTGCAGTTGAAACTTCCATAACAAAATTTGTATATAAAACAATAGAAAGAAAAAAAAAATTAATTATTCCCGATGTAATTTTTCACACAAAACAACTGAACCACATTAAAAGATTACAATCAATAACTTTCAACTGATTCTGTGGCTTAGTGCATGCATAAAAACAAAACAAAATTACGGGACATTATTCCGTGGGTATTTAAGAATAGCCAAACAAAAAATCACTTCTCAACTCCAAATTTTGCAAAAAAGTTAAATGAGCAGGTTTTGGAGGTGAATACCCCTTAGACGAGAATATTTTGAAGAAAGTTGGCCACTTAGGTTTCTATAGATTTATTTTATACCACAGGTGTTTAAAATTTTTCATAAAATACTTTTTTTACATTTTGCATCAAAAAAGAGATTTCAAAATTTTTTTTACAAAAATGTGCAATAGCTTTGCAGTTTTTAAAGCTTTTATGTACTCATACAATTATTGTAGAAAATGATAAAAAAAAGAAATAAGTAAAATTCATACATTCGTGGTTGTAGTGAACGAAAACATAAGATGATAAAATTTAAAATACACTGAACGAAAAAAAGCCAATATTTTATGAACTGGTTGCGATAGAACTTTTTTCTATCTGGTTTTAGAACAGTCATAAGTGTAGCTATCAGCCGTTTTAGGGTTGTCCATTCTCTATTGCACATCCTGTATATATTCAGACATAATCTAAACAAAAATTCCTAGGGAAATGGTTTCAGGAGAAGGGCCCCAATCGAAAAAATGGCGAAAATTTCCATTTTTTTTTTGCTTTCCCCGTATTCTTAACCATTGAAGAAAAAAAATCAAGCTCAAAAAATAATGAAATTTCAGGAACTTTTCAGTTAGGAGTTTTTTTCAGAATAGGCCTGATTATGACGATTACAAATCAACTTCAACTTTTTGAATCGTTATACCTAAGAAACGGTGGGTCTTAGGAAAAAAAGTGTCATGACACTTTTTATATATAATAATCTGGTCTACAATTCTTGCGTTGAAAATTTTTTGATAAGACTTACTGTTTTGCTGAAAATAGTGAAAAACCAGTTTTTGTGACCTTTGACCCCCCGTAAATTTTTTTCCAGACCTCGGATCGATGAGGACTTTTTAGATTTAATTTATGATGGTGTTTACAACAATCCTACCAATTTTTAGCTTGCTGGAAATTAATGTAACCTCGAATGTCTAAATTGACCGGACTAGTAACTCAATGCAATGCTTTATGCGTAAAAAGAATAATGTACACAACTGATCAGAGAAGGCAGAATAGAATACGTCAGGTAATCTCTGCAACTGATCTCTAGGTTTAAAACAAACAAACGTCCCACAAAGGGACCGGAAATGGGTATATTTTGATCTTTTTATTCGATTTGACACATAAATGGAAAAGTTTTTTAGCAAAATTTTGTTTGTTTTTTTTTCCTGATGCAAATTCATTTTTCGTGCCAGCTGATTGACATTTCAAAGAAATGAAACAAATCGTTCCCTGATGAGTTTCATTTTTTTTTCCTGTTGTACTGCAAACGAAAAACTTTTTCGTGTGTATTTCAATATGGAAAAGAAGAGGTTGTGGTTTGTCAACTAAGGGGCCGGTTATAGCGATCAGGAAAACGGATCATGAAATTTTTCAAATCGATAATTAACGGTATTTTATGCGATTTTAAGAACAAATGCCACACTTATCGATAGAAGATCTCTAAAAGAATATGTTTTGCTAAAAATATTTTCAATTGAACAATTATTCTTTGTTAAAAAAGCATTTTTTTTATTTTCCTGATCTAAACCATCAGGAAAACACAAATATTCATTTTTAAAAATAAACAATTGTTGAATTAAATGATGTATTTGCCTGGGTTGTCAGCACGTAACTTTGAACAATCGAGTTAACTCGATGCAACTATAACCGGCATATTTTGATGAGAAACGGCTATTTGATAAAATATTGCCAGGCATCCCAGCCACTGAAGAGTAGCTCGAAAAAATGTTTAAAAAATTCATATCACTTTCGATCACGATCACAAAGGATCGGTGAAAATCAAAAAAGATCAATAAGATGATATGTATACCATTGTCAAACCATAGCATTTTTCTCAGGTTGTTGCTCTCAAATAAAAGTAAGAAATCGATTTTTATTAAAACTTCGAACTGTTAACTAATTTGTAGCGAAATGGCGAACAAAATAAAAAATGTTTTAATCAATTAAATTTTCCTATCTTTTAACCAACGTTTAAAGACTTGGGATGAACAAGTTACCAATTTCTGAGGCCCCATAAGTTGGTCTTTTAGTAAATTTTGTTCGAACCATTACTATTGGGAAACCCTGTATTAGTAAAAAAAACTCTTACTCCAAATTAAGATATCTCGGGCAATATAAAAGATAACGTAAGGATTTACAGGTATTGAAAGAAGTTCTTATACATTATAGCATAACATTAAAAGAAGCCAAAATACGTTTTTTTTTGCATTTTCTAACGGTAATATTTCAAAAACGGCAGCTAATCGAAAATTTCTAATTTCGGATGCGAGGGTCGATTCTCGTTCTGTGATATTTTGAAATGAAAAAAAATGTCACAGCTTGACATCGAATTCGATTCTTGTTTTTGTGAAAAAAAAATTAAAAATATGTCAAAATCTCTTCATATTATGATAAAATATTTATCACAAACAAATTCTTTCGTGAAGAACAACTTCCAATGATTGCGTAGGAAGTCAAAAAAAAAAATATTACAAAATTGCTTTTAACTTTTTAATAAAATAAATAATAAAAGTTCAGCCAATCTTACAGATAGACCGGTGGTTAGTATGCGCATAGAGAAAAATTTAATTTTTCCTGTGAAGTGATAAAATGAACAAACGCTGTGAAAGCTGAATAATATTATTTTTATCACTTCATAGCTTTACAGAACGAAAATTCACCCTCAGCACACCGAAAACATGAAAAAGTATAGTCTAGAAATGTGTTCGAAAAACGGCTAAGTGAATTTTTTCTCCATTTTTCGCTTTATCATCATTATTAACGAGAAGAGAAAAAAATAAAAACGTAAAAGAAACGATATTGTGGGCAGTGGCGTATCCAGAAAAAAATTTGGAGGGGACTGGAAATTTTTACAAAATTTTTTCTTTTTTTTCACTCACATTCAAAATAGTGTTTTCTTCAAAGTTCTTGTGTTCCAAACATTTAACACAAACAGCGAAGTGTTGAGTAATCTTTAAAAAAAAAACACTTTATTTCTTTCGAACTTTGCTTACAGATTTATTCCTACTTTGTCCAAAAATTGCAGATTGATTGAAAAAGGCACCAAATTCACGAACAGAAACTAAGTGAATTGAATTCGATCAAAAAAAATTTAAATGAATGAGAAAATACAGAATACCTAATTTCACTTTCGGCAAGTGAATGGTTAAAAAAGTGAAATTCAGAACGTGAAAGTCTCAAAAACTAGTTTTTAATGAAATTCTTTTTGATTTTTAATAAAAAAAATATATTTTTTTATAATAATGTTCCGTTTTAAATACAAATCAGAAGCACTAACTGGAATTTGCTTAAAAAACCATTAGTTATGTTGACCACTAAGATTTTGAGATATACAAAATTTTTATTTCCAATATCTTTGAGAAAAATATTATTTTTTAAAAAAAGTAAATATACTCAAGACAATAGAATACGGCGTGATTGCATTAGAAGCTTTGCAAAATTTAACGGTGATGTAATTCGATGTCAAAATACCAAAAATATTATTTGAAGAATTCTGAATTGGACTAAAATCCTAAAAAAATTTATCCCAACCCTCAACGTCAACTAAGGCACTTACTCAAACAAACACAAACAACCATTTCAGAGTTTGGAGGGGGCTCGATCATTTGAGCTGCCTCTAAATCTCTAAGATTTACGAACAAGTTTAAGTTAATCATGTAGATTATGATGAAATTAGCTAAAAGAAAACATGATTTTGGAAGCTTGGGGGGGGGGGGGCTTGAGTCCCCTGAGCCCCCCCTGAATACGCCACTGATTGTGGGAACTTTTCGGTTGGAGCTTCCTTGCTCCGAACACAAATTGTGCTTTTTTTTTTGTGGATTTTTTGTGAAGAGGCATTTAATTGTATAAACATAAATACATGTTTATATAGCAAATTTAATGCGTT
This sequence comes from Episyrphus balteatus, assembly GCF_945859705.1. Lineage (NCBI taxonomy): Eukaryota > Metazoa > Arthropoda > Insecta > Diptera > Syrphidae > Episyrphus > Episyrphus balteatus. The sequence continues at coordinate 68,686,320 of NC_079135.1, forward strand.
AATAGAACTCGCTATGTATTTAAAAAAAATATTGGGTTCCGTTATTTTTGTAGTAGATCTCCTAGACGACCTCCAAAAAAAGGTGTCTGGCGGTGAGCAAGATATCTCTGATCCAAATCACCTTAAATTAAAAAAACCAAAAGATTCATTTCTAGGATAGACGAATGCAGGTAATAAACGAAGGAATAGTCAAAATTTTGATTTTTGACAAAATGGCGGCTTCCCAAAGAAAAAAATCGTTTTTTTTCACGAAAATTTACACTTTAAAGTGGCTCAAGAGGTAATAACACTTTGTAAGCACGAAATCGAGTGCTATTTTCATCAGCGTATAAAACAAAGGAGAAACATTATTTTCTTTTGGAGTTTGTTTAGTTTGTTTAAGTATATCCATAGGTAACAAAATGGGCTAATGTGAAAATTTTTAATGATGTGAAATTTTGTAAATGGCGGCGTAGTTCAGGATGATCGCAGGATCGTGTGCTCCCATCGGGCGACCAACTAACTCCTACAGTTTTTAACCGATTGGGCCGACATTTTGTGTGGAGCTTAACAATAATTTTCTTCAGCGTAGGATTTTTTTTTTTATATTAAAATTTAACGATTTTATGGTCTTTTTTTCACCGAATTTTGTTTTTGGAATAAAATAATTTTTTCAAACTAATGCCATTTCTTTAAAAATCAATATTTTCTGTAGGAGTTAGTTGGTCGCCCGATGGAAGCACAGGATTTTCCGATCATCCTGAACTACACCGCCATTTACAAAAATTCATATGATTAAAAATTTTCACATTTGCCTATTAGGTTACCTATGGATATACTTAAACAAACTCCAAAGGAAAATAATGTTTTTCCTTTGTATTATACACTGATAAAAATGGTGAGACGATTTCGTGTCTACAAAGTGTTATTGCCCTTTAAAAAATCGAATTATTGTCAAAAACCTTATTCCTTAGTTCATTACCTGACAAAACTACCTAAGAACATTGTGTAAAAATTTCGATCACTCCAACCTTTTCGGAGAAATTTTGCTCACCGACTTTGAAAGCACAATTTCCAGAAAAACGGGTTTTAAAATTTTGGAAACCATGTAAACTAGGTTAAAAAGTCTTCACAAATATGCTATTTTTTCCGGAACTAATTGCAGTATCAATATGGAATTTTCGGACAGTATTCTTATATATGTATATAATGTATACATTACAACTGGGTATAACCCCTTAAATTTCCCCAAGCATCTATGAGTTATGATATGACTTATGAATTATCATTGATATGAGTGATTTTGAATGTTTGGCCTTTGTGTAACACAGATTGTGTGACAGATTCTGATTTTATAATATATTATTTTTTTTTCTCTTTACGCACAATATAACTCATTGTATTAATTTCATTTTGTTGTTTTTAAATTCCTAAATCATTTTCTTTTTATTTATATTAAGTCTTAGTCATCCTATCAAACCTCTTATATAGTAAAAAATAAAAAAAAAAAAAAAAACGATGTGATGCAAGCAAGCAAGCTTATCAGAATAATATTTAGTTTTTTTTTTTTTTATTTCATATTCAAAGTAATGGGTTTGACCTGTGTTGACCATTTAAGATCTTTAATAATTATTGTTTTGTTTGTTATCAAAAAAACACAAAATCCAAAAATATTCTTATTAAAATCTAGAAACTGATTGTCTACTTTGAATCTGTTATTTTACTACCTAAATACAAAATTTAAATTAAAAAAAATAATACTAAAATTCACATAATACGATTAAGTAGGTCAATAAACTTATCTTATGGCTTCCTATCTATTTTACATTATACATATTTTTTTTCAACTCCAATATGTTTTTTAATTGCTTTATTGCAGTTCTCTTCGACTGTCTTTATTATTGTAGGTTTAACTAAAGTAACTAAAATGACAAACTACAGATGACTAGAAAACCCGCAAACACACAAGATGAAATATGAAACCCTATTTTTTGCTACAAACATATAAAAAGTGTTGTGCTGTGCAGCACACAAACCTTTGTTGGTTCATTTAATTCACTGCCTACCATACTGCAGGCTTGAACGCATTTATACTTCGGCTGATCAGATTCGCCTTTCAATGTTTTTATTGCTATCTTCTATAAAAGCTATTCGTTCTTAATGGTCAGCTACATAAATATATCATATATTTTGTGTATTTTTAATTAAATGTCTTATGAAATATCTTTTCTGGTTTGCATATATAAATTACAAAGAAACAAGGCAAATAATAATTACCTGTAGCTCCTCTGTGGTTATCTGTACACTCGTACTGGCAGCAGCACTTCTGTTACTGAAGGGCGGTGCTGCTAAGGGTGGCAGATTCTGGGACGATGGCTGAACAACGGCTGCATTATTCGCTGAGTTAATTTGCAATTTTGGTTTGTTTTGCTCCTCCTCGAATGGATTGAAGTCTTCGATTGTAGTGAGAGTGTCGGGTACTTGCCTGGTAACTGGCTGAACCGATGGATTCTAAAGTTTTTTTGTTTTAATTGTAAAATGAGTCATAGATTTATTGTTTGTTGGCAATTATTTTTTTTTTATTTTATTTTGAAATGATAAGATACAAAAAAATTGGTATGAGCTTACGTACATCGAAAGGATCATCCAAATCGACCAATGGCTCTCCGAATGGGTTGTCAGTGAAACTGGTCATGTTTTTTTTTTTTCCTACTTCTTGATTATTTTCCACGTAGTGGGTTGTTTTGTGGATTCTGATTGGAAAGTTAAGTTAAGTCAATTATGGACTAACTTATTTGATAGATAAGAATTTCACTTATTTGATTTGAATTGGATTTATATGTGGAGAAAATATTTATCTGGAATATTGTGAATACGTATTTTTTTATCGAAAACTACACCACTCTGGTTCACCCACCAAGAAATCGGAAAAAATCTTTTATGATGGTCATAAAATTCGAAATTTGAGTACACAGTGACAGTTCGAATAAAAAAATTGTTAAAGTGATGCCAAGTTGTTTTATCAAGTTCGAACTTATAGTAATTTGGGTTGCCACTTTAATATTTTTCTTTAGCTAAAAAGTACAAAAAAAAAATTTGAAAAATCAATTTTTGATGATTTCTCGAAATGGGAACATTACAAAAATGATGGCAGAAAGCTTATTTTTTGGAAGAAAGAAAAAACACAAAATTAAAATAATAATAATAATTTCATAATTTTTAATTATGTTTTGTGGACCTATTCAGGCCTGGTACGCAACTCGCGCTAAATTTTAGCGGAGATAAAATTCCCTTACAAGTTATCGATAATTTGTATGGGATCCATTTTAGCTCAGATACAATTTTTCGATAATTTGTATGGGAGCTAAAATTTAGCTCGAGCTGCGTACCAGGCTTTAAGGGCCAGTTATACAAATATTTAATCCATGGTTCGGCAACTTTTATCTTCTGAATTCAGTGGTAAAATTGTTTTTTAGCACTGGTTCTAGGTCCATATAGCCTGGTACGCTGCTCGAGCTAAATTTTAGCTCCCATACAAATTATAGAAAATTTTTAGCAGAGATAAAATGGATCCCATACAAGTTATCGATAACTTGTATGGGAATTTTATCTCAGCTAAAATTTAGCGCGAGCAGCGTACCAGGCTTTATCGATAAATTTTATCTATGGATCCCATACAAATTATCGATAACTTGTATGGGTATTGTATCTCGGCTAAAATTTAGTGCGAGCAGCGTACCGCTTATAGCCTGGTACGCTGCTCGCGCTAAATTTTAGCTGAGATAAAATTCCCATACAAGTTATCGATAACTTGTATGGGATCCATTTTATCTCGGCTTAAAATTTTCGATAATTTGTATGGGAGCTAAAATTTAGCGCGAGCTGCGTACCAAGCTTTAAGCCTGGTACGCTGCTCGCGCTAAATTTTAGCTCCCATACAAATTATCGAAATTTTTTTAAATGGATCCCATACAAATTATCGATAACTTGTATGGGAATTTTATCTCAGCTAAATTTTAGCGCGAGCAGCGTACCAGGCTTTATAGGTTGAAATAGCTAAGGGCCAGTTGTACAAATATTTAATCCGTGGTTCAGCAACTTTTATCTTCTGAAATCGGTGGTAAGGTTCCGGTTTAAGCCTGGTACGCTGCTCGCGCTAAATTTTAGCTCCCATACAAATTATCGAAAATTTTTAGCCGAGATAAAATGGATCCCATACAAGTTATCGATAACTTGTATGGGAATTTTATCTCAGCTAAAATTTAGCGCGAGCAGCGTACCAGGCTTTATAGTTGTAGTAGTAGAAAACAAAATTTTGCATTTTTACACTTTTTTGTTACACCGGATCGTGAATACCCCTCATATTAATTTCCACCAGCTTTTAGCTGAAATGTCAAAAAACTCGGATTAAACATACAAACTATCGATAACTTGTATGGGACTTTTATCTCAGCTAAAATTTAGCGCGAGCAGCGTACCAGGCTTAAAGTGAGAAAGGAACACATTTTCCCTTAAAAATCACCTGAACCTCGATTGTACAACACTGCAAATGAGTTGAACTGAGTTCAAACGTTGATCCGAGGATGAACCACGTTTGTACAACTGGCCCTTAAAGCCTGGTACGCAGATAAAATTCTCATACAAATTATCGATAATTTGTATGGGATCCATTTTAGCTCGTCTAAAATTTTTCAATAATTTGTATGGGTGCTAAAATTTAGAGCGAGCTGCATACCAGGCTTAAAGCCTGGTATGCTGCTCGCGCTAAATTTTAGCCGAGATAAAGTTCCCATACAAGTTATCGATAATTTGTATGGGATCCATTTTAGCTCGTCTTAAATTTTTCAATAATTTGTATGGGAGCTAAAATTTAGCGCGAGCAGCGTACCAGGCTTGAACTTACAAAAAACTCGGATTAAAGTGAGAAAGGAACACTTTTTCCCTTAAAAATCACCTGATCCATGGCTGAACCACTGCTAATCCACCAATATCGGTGGGTAACTTCTGATCGTGGTTCAGCAGTGGGTTAATACTATGTTTCCACCTACGCTAAATCCGAGATTTAGCTAAGTAGATTTAGAATAAATCTCGAGATTTATTTTAAATCTACTTCGCTCAACCTCAGATTTGGGTCCAGCTACCCTAAATCTAAGTTTTCACCTACTTTCAATCCGAGATTTAGAACAAAACTCGAGATTTAAGCCTGGTACGCTGCTCGCGCTAAATTTTAGCTCCCATACAAATTATCGAAAATTTTTAGCCGAGATAAAATGGATCCCATACAAGTTATCGATAACTTGTATGGGAATTTTATCTCAGCTAAAATTTAGCGCGAGCAGCGTACCAGGCTTTAAGCCTGGTACGCTGCTCGCGCTAAATTTTAGCTCCCATACAAATTATCGAAAATTTTTAGCCGAGACAAAATGGATCCCATACAAGTTATCGATAACTTGTATGGGAATTTTATCTCAGCTAAATTTTAGCGCGAGCAGCGTACCAGGCTTTACGCTAAATCTACTTAGCTAAATCTCGGATTCAGGGTAGGTGGAAACGTAGTATAAGACCTAAACCTCGATTGTACAACACTGCAAATGAGTTGAACTGAGTTCAAACGTTGATCCGAGGATGAACCACGTTTGTACAACTGGCCCTTAAAGACTGGTACGCAGATAAAATTCTCATACAAATTATCGATAATTTGTATGGGATCCATTTTAGCTCGTCTAAAATGTTTCAATAATTTGTATGGGAGCTAAAATTTAGCGCGAGCTGCGTGCCAGGCTTAAGGCTTGGCCACACCGGAGGGTACGCGGTAGAGGTACAGGTAACGGTACGGGTATTTGTATGGAAAAAATTCCAAACTGACACATCAACGTTCGGGTGTGGAATTTTTTTAATACAAATATCGTTGCCGCTACCCGTACCGCTACCGCGTACCCTCCGGTGTGGCCAAGCCTTTAAAGGCCTTTAAAGGCTTGGCCACACCGGAGGGTACGCGGTAGCGGTAAGGGTAGCGGCAACGATATTTGTATTAAAAAAATTCCACACCCGAACGTTGATGTGTCAGTTTGGAATTTTTTCCATACAAATACCCGTACCGTTACCTGTACCTCTACCGCGTACCCTCCGGTGTGGCCAAGCCTAAAGGCTTGACCACACCAAAGGGTACATGCGGTAGCGGTACGGGTAATTGTATGAAAAAAATTCCACATCTGAACGTTGATGTGTCAGTTTGGAATTTTTTTCATACAAGTACCCGTACCGCTACCGCATGTACCCTTCGGTGTGGCCAAGCCTTTAAAGGCTTGGCCACACTGGAGGGTATGCGGTAGCGGTACGGGTAGCGGTGAGGGTACTTGTATGAAAAAAATTCAAAACTGACACATCAACGTTCAGGTGTGGAATTTTTTTAGTACAAATATCGTTACCGCTATACCGCATACCCTCCGGTGTGGCCAAGCCTTAAAGGCTTGGCCACACCGGAGGGTACGCGGTAGCGGTACGGGTAGCGGCAACGATATTTGTATTAAAAAAATTCCACACCCGAACGTTGATGTGTCAGTTTGGAATTTTTTCCATACAAATACCCGTACCGTTACCTGTACCTCTACCGCGTACCCTCCGGTGTGGCCAAGCCTTAAAGCTTGTATGGGAATTTTATCTCCGCTAAAATTTAGCGCGAACAGCGTACCAGGCTTGAAATGGAATCCAAAAAAATCGCAGCGTGTGGAAGGCAGCCTTCTTTAATATTTTTGCCATATGAGTACGTGTAAGCGTACCATAACAAAAGAATTCAGCGCCCAATTATCACATCATATGTTTGTCCGCTGAACGCTAAATGTCTCCGGTTCCTTTTAGTTTGGTGTTCTGCGGGACTAGACTTGCAAAATGAAGGTGTGTGAAAAAAATAAATATTTTATACGAAATTATTGAAATATTTTTATAAATAACTTTAAAAACTATTGTGCAAATGTTTTATATAGTGAATTAAGTAAAATTATTACGATTTAAAGCAGTGATGGCCGAAATATACTCGGATTAAAATTGTCCCCACTGAAATATAGTTGGTGTAAAACTTGTCAATTTCTAATTTCAGCTTAATATTTCATACCCGGCCACGGGATGCCAGAAACTTTTCGAAGTTGTCGATGAACATAAATTGCGTATTTTCTATGAAAAGCGCATGGGAACTCAAGTTGAAGCTGATGTTCTCGGGGATGAATGGGCTGGATACGTTCTCCGTATCTCCGGAGGTAACGACAAACAAGGTTTCCCCATGAAACAAGGAGTCCTTACCCATGGTATGTTTTCAAATTGCACAATTTGACTAGACAATTGAATACAACTAAAGTCGTTGATATTTGTTTACAGGTCGTGTACGTTTGCTCTTGAAGAAGGGACACTCCTGCTACCGTCCTCGCCGTACTGGCGAACGTAAAAGGAAATCAGTCCGTGGATGCATTGTCGATGCCAATATGTCAGTCTTGGCTTTGGTCATTGTCCGCAAGGGAGCTAAAGAAATTCCCGGATTAACCGACACCACCGTTCCACGTCGTTTGGGACCAAAGAGGGCAAGCAAAATCCGCAAGCTCTACAATTTGACCAAGGAAGATGATGTACGTCGCTTTGTGGTCCGTCGTCCATTGCCCGCCAAGGACAACAAGAAAGCAACTTCAAAGGCACCCAAAATTCAACGTTTGGTTACCCCAGTTGTCTTGCAAAGGAAGCGCAGACGTCTAGCCATCAAGAAGAAACGTCAAACAGCATCGAAGGAAGCCGCTGCCGATTACGCCAAATTGTTGGCCCAAAGGAAGAAGGAATCCAAGGTGAAGAGGGATGAAGCCAAGAGGAGGCGTTCAGCATCCATCAGGGAGTCAAAGAGCTCTTTCTCCAGCGAAAAGAAGTAGATTAAAGCATTTTTACCGCTTGATAAAAAAAAAACAATACAACAATAAACTAAGTTTCCAAATTTAGTAAATCTTAGTTTTTTTGTTTGTATCTAAAATCTAAGTGGCACTGATTGTGATAAGTTGGTGGAACTTTTCAATTTCAGAACTTGCACAGTTTTTATTTAAGAGAAATGTAGGAACATACGATGTAGCAGGAGCAAAGGGAGAATTAAATATAACTTGAACCGAAAGGTTTCTACGGCCGGTGTGGTGTGATAAAGGAATGAAATCTTTGGATTCACGTGAATCGAATTGCAGAATAGGGCTGTTAGGCTTACAACCTGTTGATCAAATAAACATTAAACTTAGTACTAGGAAACTACTCGAATATCCGATGTCAAAGGTTATTCTTATCTCATACAAACCATTAGGCGGTTACAGGAAGCGGCATTGGTTGTCTAATTGGTCTACTGTGCTATTTGCCGATCATGGCTAAGTACGTACCGGAGTCGATTATTCAGAAATTGAATAGTGGTTAGCGTACTGGTACTGAGTCTAATAGCCCGATTAGGGCAAGCCTAATTGGTCACAAGATCCTCACAAGGTGTTGTGAAAGTGATTTTGTGAGGTTTTTGTAATAGAAAGAGGTCTAAGTCACAAGTTATAAGCTTAGTAAGACTGCGAAAATAATTCCTCAAATCAAATTCATAACCGTCCGAGGTTCTTGTGACTTGCGAGACATCAGTGATATTTGCCAAATCGAGGTGTTGCCGACGGTTAAATTTATATACATTGAATTAAAAGATTGATTAAAATTTCCATACCTACCAAACGTGAAAGTTTTTCATAATATGTAAACCAATCGTAGAGTAAATACAGTTAGTATTGGTAGACTCTTAATCAGCCTTATTCTGAATGAAAACTCCCGAAAAAATATGTTTGGGCGAAGGGCTCCCAATCGAACAAATTGCCACAATATCGGCCCTAGCGCGGGTTCCGTCGAAGCGGAAATTTGTCCAATTTCATACGAATCCGAGAGTTTTTACCTGTCGGAAGTACACCTCGAAGCGAAATTCTTATGAAATCGGAGAATTTTCCGCTCCGACGGTTACCTCGCTAGGGCAGTATATGTAGATAAGAAATTTCACTACGCTTTTTGACTAGGCCCTTTTCCTGAACACATTTCCCCGGGAGTTTTTATTCAGAACAGGGCTGAACGTAAAATATAAATTCAGTATGGATCTTCTTTCCAGGTAAAATGTTGAATTGTACATCCTTACTTTTATTAACTTTTTCCGGTGCAGTGGTATGAAAATCGTACCACGTTGTTTAGCATTTTTTCAAACTTTAATGTGCAATAGTAATTAATTAATTACACATTTGTGTCTAAATCTTTCTTCTTGAATACATTGATTTCAACTTACATAAAAATGTGGTATTAATTTAATACCATTACACATTAAGACTTGAAAAAAATGCAAAATTGGTGGTACGATTTTCATACCCCTGCCCCGGAGAGAGTTAAAACACGAACTTATTCCAACGCCCAGTTTACTCAAATCTAATAACTGAATGCAGATTTTTAACACGGGAGAAAACCAATTCCGTTTATTATTACAAGGAAGAAAAGTCCATTTGAGTCTGCCGGCATGTAAAAGGGTCGTTTTCGAGGTTATAGAAGCATATACAAAATTGTGTGCACAAGTGCAGTGGATGTAGTGCTTGACTGCTAACCTGGAGGTTGTGGGTTCGAACCCTACCTCAGGAAGGTCCCCCAGCTTGGAAGCCAACCGTGGGATTATATGAAATAATAATCATCTTATTCTCATTTCACTGTAACAAAAAAAAATTCTTTCCTATCTTTCTATTCCTTCAAAGTAGTGCTAGTTCCGTGCATTATGAATTTAAAAGGCCTTAGGTCTTACAGGCATATATTTAAAATTATTATTATTATTAAAGCTGCTTCTAAGGAAGATTGCAGTTTTTCCTATTCAAATAACATTGGATAAAACTTAGTCTATGATAAACTGGGGTCTAAAAACGACTATGAATATGCCCCATCATGTTTCAAATTGGTTCAAGTGATTTTAATTGTTGCCTTTTATTCGAGCAATGCAATCGAAAAGTAGCATGCGAATGGAATTCGTTATAAGGCCGATTAACTTATTAAAATGCCTTTAGCATTTCATCAAATCGTTTAAAACCTTTCGCCATTGTTTTTGCTTTTTAGAATCAACAGCATTTAACTTTGTAAAGCTGAGGACTCTAGCAAGGTATACGTTGGATCGAAATTAGTCCGATCGGAGTTAGCTTTTCAGAGCACACCTTGACCTTGGTAATTGAAATCGAATAATTGTCCACTCCTACTGATATTGCAAGGGTCGAGTATCAATAGCCCCGTTCCATTGGAGGTGGTAGTTGTTGTAATTAACATTTACACTTTACGTTTAAATACTTTGATTTTTATATTTTAACTGATCAAGTTTGTCGTTCGTTTTTCATTTGTATAAAATTATAATATTTGCCAACAAAATTACATTGAGCAGATCGTCAAAGATTTTGGTTTAGCAGATTCATAATTGTGCCCATGATTATGAAAGTGGGCTAAGTCACTTTTTGCATTGTTTAAAGAAAAACTTACACAATAATTTTCTTATAACGATTTAACTATATTTCTTTTATGAAATCACTAGAGGAACAATAAAGAAGTTTATTTACTGCAATTTCGCTTTCAAATTAACTTTACCCGTTAAATAATAATTATTTTAAGGCTAGATTTGAGGCCATTTTTAGGAGTGACTTTCACTTTCATAATTAAGGGCACAATTATCAAATGTTCCTATAGATCCAAATTACGAGAAGCAAGTGGACAAATCCGAAATTTTGATTAACAATTATTCTAAATATCGAAAGCTTATAGGATGTTTACTATATATTAGGGTAGAGTGATTTTATTTTTGTTTTTTTATTTTCGAATTGGAATAGTAATAAAAAGTTGCGGTTTTTATAAACGAACAAAACTGTATACTTAAAATTTTTAAATAATTTCATTTTGAGGTGCCCCAAGCCCTCTGAATGCATAAAAAAGGGACTTTTTGACCTTTAAATTAAATGGGGAAAAATAAAGTTCAATATAAATTTTCTTTTAAATTCATATTTAACTGCCAATCCGAAAATAAAAAATTAAAATAAAATTGCTCCACCTTACTATATATATCAGTAAATACTCGTCCTAATAGCCCTGTTTCATTGGGAGGTGGCAAAGTACTACTAGTAGTTTACTAGCGATTTTCAATGGAACGCACTTTGAACGAATTCAATACAAATCGTATCTACTCGGGAAGAAGAGCATGAGTAGATAGTACTAGATTAACCAAAACATCTATTAGTAGTAAACTACCACATCCAATGGAACAGGGCTGATATATCAGCAAGTGTTTCAATCATGGCGCAAAAGGTCAGTCAACCTATACAAACGGACTGGAACGAGTTAAAACGTATGGTGAGATCAGAGATGGCAGAGTAGATTACGTCAGGTAATCTACTCGGTTAACTACGCGTAGTTAATCGAATAAACTACTCGCTTGATTTGTTTCATGTACTACCTACATTTGCTACGTGCAATAACTACATAAAAAACGTTATATTTCAAAAATATTAAAAAATAAATAGCTGTGTTTTCGTGAGAATTTGGTTTCGTAAAGTAAAACCTTTTCAAAGAAACCACCCCAAGTCCATCTGGTTTCAAATATTCTATTCAAATTTACACTATCACAGCTATGTATTTCGATTTGAATAAGACTTTGACAATTTGGTGGTAAAATTGGCATTTCAAACTACATTTTGACGTCTAGCGCTACGTCTGCTACATTTAATTACGTTAACTACATTAAACTACGTTAACTACCTCATTTATGTAGTAGACGTAACAAATGTAGGAAATCAAAAAAAATCCAATTTTTGCCATCTCTGGGTGAGATACTTAAAAGGAACCTCAAAGTTAAAACTTGCATTAAGTACATACATATGATGAAAACAAAAACTTTTATGGTTACGCTGATGCAAATTGGGCTGAAGACAGATTAACTCGAAAATCAAATACTGAGGTGCGTTCTTTTTCTAACAATAGTTAACTATTGTTAACTATCGTTAACTTTTGACGTTCCTAAACTACAAAATAGTTACGATTTGTAACTATTTGACAGGTGAACATCGTTCCTAAACTCGTTTTCAAGTGTCAAATAGTTACAAATCGTAACTATTTCCAACTCACCTCCATGATATGAGTTGAACATTCATGAGATTGTTGATGTGTCAAAGTGTATGTTTTGTTTACAAAACAAACTCAGGCCCATTTGCTGAAACGAGTCTTAAATATTTATGTGAAACATAAACCCTTAAGTTCTACATTACGGTTTGCACGAACTTCAAATTGTGTCATAAATTCCTCTAAGTTTAACATAACTTAGGGGGAAGAAATAGTAGAACTTAAGCTGTTATGTTCTACCTAGGCACTTTTATTTTATGAAAAAAGCAAGAATGTCGCTCAAAAATTGATGTCGGTAGTACAAAGGACATGAATTATTATCAATTTAATAAACATAAACTTACATTCATTAACTTAAACCATCCACAGATGGTACAATTTACACCACAGTTTTTTGTATGAGGCACTATTTTGCTGTCATATTTCATTGACTAATTTTGACACACCAGCACATTTACACACACACACGAATAATTTTTGTTTAACCAATTAACACTTATTTTTGGCTCAAATACCTATACTTTTTTACACTTTTATTCCGCAAGATAAAGACACAAACTTGAAAATTTAACGATATTGTTGTATATTAATTGCTAAATTGCTCAAAATCTATTTAAATTATTTGACGTTTCTATTGATTTGACTTTTGAATTTGAAGTTCTCAGCGATTTATATCATGAAAGTAAATCATTGCTAGGTTAAACATAAATATTTTTTAGCAACTTAGAATAAACTAAGTAAAACACAAGAGTTATGTTCGACCTAGCTAAGATGAGAATCTATGACTAGTATGAGCAAATGGGCCTCAAAGATTTTTTTTCTTTTGGAAATAAGCGGAAAAAATGAAAATAAAAAGAGAGTTTTGTAATTTTTTGATGAAAGATAATTTATTGTGAATAAAAAACAATTTTTTTTGTTATAATATGGAAATAAAAGTATTCTCAAAAGAAATTTAGCTGGTGGTTTGACAGTCTAACAATCTCTAACAATAAATCGTTCCTAAATGATTTGTAAAAAATCCAACGATTTCTAACAATGGCACTTCAACAATAATTTTTGACATAACAACGATCGTTGACTATTGTTAGAAAAAGAACGCACCTCTGGTTACGTATTCAAGTTAAACGGCGGAGTTGTGAGTCTGAGTTGAGCATGTCGAAAACAACCTTGTGTGGCACTTTCTTCAACAGAAGCTGAATTCATTGCTCTATCGGAAGCATGCAAGGAAGCTTCATGGATTCGTCGTATATTGATTGAAATTCAAGAATAAAAAGAAGAACCAACAACAATATACGAAGACAATCAAAGCTGTTTAAAACTAATTGAAGAAGAAAAATTTTTAAACAGAACTAAGCACATCGATACCCGATTTCATTTTGTAAAAGACTATGTGAAAAAAGATATAATTATTTGCAAATACTGTCCTACAGAAACTATGGTAGCTGATTTACTAACTAAACCACTGATGGCTACACGACATACAATGTTAAGAGAACTATGTGGTATGTTTGTGTAAATGAGGAGGAGTGTTGTAATTAACATTTACACTTTACGTTTAAATACTTTGATTTTTATATTTTAACTGATCAAGTTTGTAGTTCGTTTTTCATTTGTATAAAATTTATAATATTTTTCATTACTCAATTTGGAATTCAATTAAGTCGTTAATAAATTAAATCTTTATTCTTTTGTAAAAAGATTTTCTTTCATTTATTGGGGATATATTTCTATTGGCAATAGAAATACTGCATTCAAGAACATTTTTCCAACAGTAGTTTACTCATGGCTAGACCTAGTACTTCGATTAACACCATGATCATCTACTCGAGGAGATAGGAATGTGTAGTTGTAGTAGATTTCTACTCACGAGTAAACTACCATCTCCAGTGGAACAGGGCTAAAATGGTTATAAATTAGCTCTTGAAGTATTTATTTATAATTATTATAGCTGTGTAAGTACTCAAATCCGACGAAGCCTTCACGTCAAAAATATCATGCTTGGGAGGTGGCAAAGTACCACTAGTGGTTTACTAGCGATTTTTAATGGAACGCACTTTTAACGAATCAATGCAATTACCATCCTCATCGGCAGAAAAGCGTGAGTAGTTCTAGAGTAAACCACGAGCGATTTTTAATGGAACGCACTTTCAACGAATCAATGCAATTACCATCCTCATCGGCAGAAAAGCGTGAGTAGTTCTAGAGTAAACCAGGATGGTGGAAGGAACGAAGCTAATATCGAATAAATCATGTTGATGTACAGCGTTTGCTTCAAAGATCAAGCCATACCAAGCGGATGGCTGGAGCACATGGTTTCGAATAATTTCCTTTTCGCAGAGAAATTGTAAGTGAATCGATATTACAGAGGTATACAATAAACGTGTTTTACGTCTTCAATAAACCCTTTTTCCTAGAAATGGAAGATGCCATCTTTAATTACTTTGTCTTACGGTTCTTTTTGCAACTACTTTGTCCTGGAGTTCAAGTGCGTTAAGATGCACAGTTTCTTGAAATAATCACAAATGCCTTATTAGCATCTTGTTTCCATTTTTTTGTTTCACTCAACTACTAGATACTTTGTCTTCATTATAGATTAAAATCTTCAAAATTTCAATAAACCAACACAGATTTTCTCATTTAACACTTTTTTTATTACTATGTTCAGGTTTTAAAAAAATTACTTAGCGTGAGCTTGAGTCTTCCTCATTTGAGTGAGGATGTTGGAAAGTTCTTCACGCTTCCTCTTGGCGCGGATGTGTGTTCCCAATCGTCGCTTCAAGAACTTCAAAGCACGCTTGTCCTTGGACACTTTCAACAATTCCATGGTTCTCTTCTCGTATGGGGCATGTCCGACGACTTCCCTAACAAGATCCCTCATGAAACGGGTGTGACGTGTTTGGATCTGTAAAGAAAATACAAACAACATTAAACAATTGAATTAAACATCAATTTTATGAATTTCTTTATGAAAAATGAATTTTTTCTCAGAGCCAGTTAGTAACCAGGGACCATAGTTTTATCAAAAGGTTTAAACTCCCCAAAAGAATATTGGAGAGCAGCCACCTAAGGATAAAAACTGTAATGGTTGTCTGTGAATGGTTTATGAATCATCATTGGAAAAAATACACAATTCTACTTTTATTAAAATACTTAACAAAATAAGATACTTACGTTCTTTAGACGAGAACCACGCAGTCCCTTGACTTTCTTGTCACCGGTGTACTTGACATTCTTTATTTTAGTGGTTTTATGTCCCTTGTTGAGACCAATACAAAGTTCGTAGCGAACAGCCATTGTGCTGGAAGAATAATTGAAAAATATTAATTAGAAACTATTGTTGAAATTAAAAAGTATTAATTTAACAACTTTTAGAAAATAAACCATTGAAATAGACTTCAGATTGCTTCAGATATAAACGAATTAAGAATAAGTTATGAATTGTGATCATTACCTCTAGACGTCAATGGGCGGAAAGAGCTGTTGTCAGCCATGTTGCAACGACTCCATTTTCGATAGAAATAAAATTTCGATGAATGTACGATATTTATCGAAAAAATTACCATTGGCAGCGTTCAGCAAAAAATGATTGTTCAAAAAATGAATACATTCGTTTAATACCCTGTCGACTAGAACAAAAAATATTTGAACAAATTTTACAAAAACAAAAACTTTTGAATTTGTGATCTGCTCTGAATATGATAATAGCCACGTTCCATTGGAGGTGGTAGTCTACCAATAGTAGATGTTTTGTTTAAAGCCTGGTACGCTGTTCGAGCTAAATTTTAGCTCCCATAAGCCTGGTACGCAGCTCGCGCTAAATTTTAGCTCCCATACAAATTATCGAAAAATTTTAGCCGAGCTAAAATAGATCCCATACAAATTATCGATAACTTGTATGGGAATTTTATCGATTTTGATCGCGAGATTATTCAGTCGAAAATAAGATGACAAGAATTTCAATGACTGTAGACACAATTTTCAAATTTTTAATCGCGGGAAGCATGTGTGTTCACAGTAGAGTTGGGCACTTTAGTTCTTTTGAGCGATCGATCACTTTAGTTCAAATCACGCTACTGAACTAGTTCCGAACTAGTTCATTTTAGTTCAATTTATTGTAATCACTCCGGTTTTGTTAGAATCAAAAACAAAATCAGTTTGTACAAACTGTATCCAAATTTATGTAAAATTGACTCATTCTACATAATAAAACAAATACAACCTACAAATAACAGATACTTATTTTATTTTTTATACAAATTCTTAATTTCGTTCATATACTTGTCGAACTTTCTGAATCCTGACGAAATTCTAGAAGAAGTTCGTTTGCTTCATTAAATCGAAGTAATGTAAGGACCACAAGATGCCACTTGTTTTTTGTTCTTGCTCAGAAATAAGAGTAAGTGGTGCTTGAAGAAGAAACGCTGATACTGGCGCAAGCGACCTGTGCCTTTTACATCTAAATCTTGAAGTAGAGCAGAAGAACAGATTTCGCTCCACAAAGAATTGAATGCAAATTCACATGCACTTTGGTTTCTGAACCTCTCTATTATTTAAACGTTTGTCGGGTTAAAAGGGCGCTGTCGGCGTATAAGACAATAAGGACCAAATTTGAAAATTCCCTATACAGATGCAACATCCTTTCACCCAAAACATATATAAAAATAATGATAATGGGCACGTTCAAACACCTATCGGATACAGGCTATCTGGGATACCGGTATCTGGAATATCTTTTTGAACGAAGAGGTATCCAGATAGCTTGCCCCAAGCAGCTACTAAAAAAATATGTAAATATTGAGAAGAGGAAGCTGTTTCTTTTTAGCAAATTACATTTTTTTTATTGTTGAATAGTACTCTTGCACAACCCGACAAACAATTTTGGTTCTATAAGGCTTTACAGATGCAATTGTTGCTTCTGTAAAGCATTATAGAAGCAAAATTGTTAGTAGGAAATCGCTTTGACTTTATTTCTTGCAATTTTTTTTGTTTTCAAGCTGAATAATCGCCCGAAAAGTAATCAAAATAAAAAAAGGTCAAATCAGCTGATCACTCGGATACCTGAGGTATACCAGAAATTCTCGGATACCTTCAGATTATTTTTTGACAGAAAAAGGTTCGTTTCCTTGCTTATTTTTAACATTAGGGGTATTCACGATCTGGTGCAACAGGCTTAGTAAAAATATAAAATTTTATTTTTTTACAATATATATTTATAGTAAATATTGAAACATGAATGATGTTTTTTTTTCCTCCACCGTTGCTTCTTCTTTTTTCCATTTTTTATAATTTAATTCTTTGTTTTGTTCGGGTTAATTAATTTTCACTAGCGACAACCATTATAAACAGAATAAAAAAGACAAACTGTTTATCATGGGCGACGCGACGGTGAGCTGCCATCTGTCAAAAATAATTTTACTCCATTGTATTTTTATTTTGCAATAAGCCTGGTACGCTGCTCGCGCTAAATGAAAAAATATTTTCTTTGGAATACCTAAAGAAAAATTACATAGCAAAATAAAATCGCTTTTTTTTTTTGTTAATTGCATATAAGATATAAGTGTTTTTCTTATGGAAAAAGTCATGGGCTTTTGAAATGTAAGTACATCCCATGTCCAATCCCCATCAGGCACAAATTTTAAACACAATTTCATTAAAAAATATTGAAACTTTATTCAGTCAGCATACGATAACATTTTGTTGATTAATTATGATTCTGAATTTTGATCAACCTAACGGAATGGTACACAGGTAAATGGAGAGAATCTCAAACCAAAACACAGCATCGATATCACCATCCTATATGGGCTCTCGAGAAACTATTTGCAATTATCACATAATCTCCAACGCCGTTGTTCTTTTGGGGGAATACTTTTGTTTGGCGATTACAACAGTCACCTGACTTACTTCTCTATTTGCCATAGGATTTGCCGTTGTACAAAAATGCACCTTTTCCAAGGTTTACGTCCCATTAGGATCTTGCATAACTTCGATATTGCCTCCACTGAATCGTTCACCAAAGTCATCATAGAGTTGGTGTTAAATTTAAGAAATGCAAAGAAATACTATGGTTCGAACATGGCTTGTTCGTTGTGGGTCCGTGAACTTCGTTTTCTCTTTCGATTTGAGTGAGGTGATGAATGATATGGCCACTCCTTGAGCTACTCCAGCTCTCTATTGGTCTCAAGCATAAAATCGTTATGCTGTGATTAAAAATATCGTTGTCTAAAGTAACACCCAGATAGATTTTGACTTTTTTCTGCAATAAAGATGCAACAAAACAAGGTCTAATTGCATTTTTGTTAAATCATGTATACAAAAAAAAAACTTTAATTTGTTCTCAAAAAAATGTATGCAAATTATAAATATCAAAACTCTAATAATTTGTGAGTTGTGACCTGCTCTGAAGGAGATCACAATTTTAACAATTTTTATGAGGGTCACAAGTTGTGAGGGAACGCCAGAATACGAAAAACCTCACAAAATCAAACTCACCACACCTTATGAGGTTCTTGTGAGGACTGTGGATCTGTGAGGTTTTCGTTAGAATACGAAAAAGTCACAAAATTGAGTTCAACTCGAGTTGTGAGGTTATTGTGACTTGTGAGGCATCAGTGAGGTTTGCCAGAATAGGCCTGTTACAGGGCTATTCTGGAGTTGTGATGCTCACAAAGTCACAATTTTTTGTGAGGTTATTTTTGTGAGGTTTCTTATGAGGTTGTCACAATTTGCGCCTCATAAGAAACCTCACAGCAAATTCACCAAAGAAGAGGTGAGTTTTTATTTTGACAGCCATTTGATTTGTCAGAACAATTCAGATAAAAAAAAAACAACACATTTTGAATATAAATAAAAATCTACTATTTTTTCATATATTTTCGATTTCTTCCAAGGAAATATAATCAATTCCCGAAAGGCACGACATGTATTCAATATGCTCTATTCGCTGGACACAAAACGCAAGCAGCTTGACTTGGCAACCGAATGTCTGCAGAGATACATGGAAGGCAATACCAATTATTACAACGTAGACAAAATGCTAGAGTTTTGTAGACCTTCAACAGAGTTTTGTTCATCGACAGTGTCGCTCACAATATCATTGCCAACAAAGACGCCAAAAAAACATAAACTATTACCGCAAGTTTACGGTCATGTGCAAGTCATTTTTGCTGTTGATGGATTCCTATGTAGAAACTCCACAAAAATCTTTGAAGGTGCTTAGGGTGTCTTCTTGGAATTGGTTATTGGTTATTGATTTTGATTTTTTTCTGCAATAAGATGCAACAAAACAAAATCTAATTCAATTTTTGTTAAATCAAAAATAAAAACAAAACTTAAAATTGTTCCCAAAATATTTATGGAAACAAAAAATATCAAAACTCTAGTAATTTGTGAGTAGTGAACTGCTCTGAAGGAGATCACAATTTTAACAATTTTCATGAGGCTCACAAGTTGTGAGGGTACCCCAGAATTCGAAAAACCTCACAAAATCAAACTCACCACTCCTTATGAGGTTCTTGTGACTGTGAGGTTTTCGTTAGAATTCGAAAAAGTCACAAAATCGAGTTCAACTCGAGTTATGAGGTTATTTTGACTTGTGAGGCATCAGTGAGGTTGCCCAGAATAGGGCTGTTAGTTTCTTTTGATGTAAAATAATTTGTGAAAATTAATTAACCCGAACAAAACAAAGAATTAAATTATAAAAAATGGAAAAAAAAGAAGAAGCAACAGTGGAGGAACAACACTGTTAAAAAAAAACATAATGGATTTCATTCATGCTTCAATATTTACTATATATAAGAAAAGGGGCGTTCACGATCTATTGCAAAAAAATAAAATTTTACATTTTTACTAGGCCTGTTGCACCAGATCGTGAATACCCCTATTTTGTTGTTGTAGTGTTGTAAGACTTTACACTATCCGATAGCTTTTTGTTAGCTCTTTGAACGTGCCCAATGAAAGGTGAGCGCAAGCTGTTTTGAAATGTCATATAACGACTGCTCTAGGTTGCTGTTTAGTTTGTTGAAAAAAATCTTCTTCGCTATTCGCGAACTAAATTGAACTAAAGTCTGGTACGCTGCTCGCGCTAAAATTTAGCTGAGATAAAATTCCCATACAAGTTATCGATAACTTGTATGGGATCTATTTTATCTCGGCTAAAAATTTTCGATAATTTGTATGGGAGCTAAAATTTAGCGCGAGCAGCGTACCAGGCTTTAAGTAAGAGAACTAAGTTCACCAAGATGCACTAGTTTATGAAACTAGTTCGTTCGCGAACTACACAAGCCTAGTTCACAGCCATTGAAATCCTTGTGATCCATTTTTGCGACTGAATAATCGCGCGACTAAAATCGCATGTGTGCACCTAGCCTTATGCGTGAATCTTGATAAAAATCCAGAATCAGATTCTTGAATCTCAGATTCATTTTTTTGTCATTTTTTTGAATCTCATGACGCAAATAGATCATGAAATCTGAGATTTGTCCACTATTTCCCCTCTTCACCCCCCCTTTCAGCTGTCAAATTCACAAATCTCATTCTGAGATTCGAAGTTATTGATCAAATAACTGCAAGGAAAAAAATTGAGTCAGACTATGATCACCCTATTACGTATGGAGACATAATTTGTGATACACCTTTAGAAAAGATCAGGGCTTTTGAAAATTATTACACTAATCTATTCTCATTGAAAACTCCCCAATTTGACATTACTAACACGCTGGAAGTTAACACATTTAATTCTTCTTTCAATGTCTGGAACTCCGATTTCAGAATCCATAATTTTTCTCCAACTGACAGGTCCGATTCCTCTCCCAATAATTCATTTATTTCAAAAAGTTCAGTCGAATCAATAATTTTCTCTCTCAATAACAAAAAATCTTCTGGACCGGATAATATACCCAATTTCATTCTCCGAAAATCCAATTCAACAATTGCTAAGTTCTTGACCCCTATTTTCAACAATTGCCTTAATAACTGTTATTTTCCAAATTTTTGGAAAGTTGCCAAATTAAAACCGATTAAAAAAAAAAATAGCTCCAATAACATTGAAAATTTTCGCCCTATTTCACTCCTCCCTAACGCTGGTAAAATACTAGAAAAAATTATAATTGAAAAAATTCAAATTCATTTTGATGAGGAACTCACCCAACCCCAGCAGTTTGGCTTTAAACGTGGGCATTCAACTGAACATGCATTACTTGCTTTACAAGATCACGTACTCAATAATTTAAGACAAAAAAAGTGCACTGTAGCCTGTGCCCTCGACCTCAACAAAGCATTTGACTCAGTATGGCACGCAGGTCTTATATATAAATTAAACCAATTGAATTTCCCTCCAAAATTCATTAAAATCATCTCTAACTTTTTATCAAATAGGAGCATACTAGTTGATTTCGAAAATCTTCTATCTGATCCTATCCCTATTTTATCAGGAGTTCCCCAAGGATCTATCCTGGGACCTCTCTTATTCAATCTGTACCTTTTCGATTTCCCGATTCAACACAATGATTCCAATACTTTATTATATGCGGATGATACTATTTTATTCAGCTCTCATGAAAGACCTCACGACGCTCTCAGCGAAATAAAAAATCATTTAAATAATGTAATCCCGTATTACAATAGATGGGGAATCAAACCTAATTACAAAAAGTGCGAACTTATATGTTTCCGCAATGCCTCTGGGAAAGGACACCATCTTGCAGTTCGCGAAAGCCGCCATCTAAAGCTTCTAATCGAAGGCAACACAATCCCACTTAAGCAATCCATCAAATACCTTGGAGTTCGTCTACACGAACGCCTAAAAATGAACCCACATGCAAGAGCTGCACTCTGCAACAGTAAAGCTGCAGCAGCTAAACTCAAACTTCTCTTAAACTCAAAGAACGTAGAGAAAAAAACTAAACTACTCATGTATAAAACATTAATTCGTCCGCTTATCTCATATGCTTTCCTCATTTGGTTTAACATATCCCCCAATGTTGCTTCTGAGCTACAAAGATTTGAGAGAAGAATTATAAGAAAATGCACTAACAAGCACCGTAGACCCTCTGGGAAATGGCATTCGAACAAGACTCTTTACGATGAATCTGGTATCACTCCACTGCTTCAGTACCTAGTCTCACTTTCTAAAAAGAGAATCTCAGCTATGCAACACCACGAAAACCCGATCCTACAGAGAGTGTTTTCTGAAAACGTTAACCATTCAATTAATGACCGATACTATCTCTCCCCAATTAGCATCCTCAATGAGGGTTCCAGTATTGATTTCAGCCTGAACCCTGAAGAAAATTTGTTTATCGCCCCATTTTATAAAAAAAGTTCTTGTAACAATTACCGTGGCTAAGAAGTTCCACATTCCAATAGACTGAATTACCTTTGCAAACCCTTTAAACATAAAACTATGAATTACTTATAAAAAATAAAAAAAAAAAAAAAAAAAAAAATAAAAAAAAAACAACTAAACAAACAAAAACAAAAAAAAAAAAAAAACTTTATGAATTTCAGATTTTTAGTTTTTATTTTTCTTCTTTCCCAAAATGTATAACTACTAAAAATAAAATATTTGAATTAAATAAATTATCTTAAGAGTACAAATTTCAACTTAATAATCAAACTTTGACTTTAGCTTTAAGAATATACATATATAGTGCCACTAATTGGCTGTGAAACTCGATAATACATGTGATCTAATTAACTTTAAATTGTTCTAGTAAATTTAAAATCGACTGATTAATAATAAGTATTGACTTTTCTTATCTGTAAAGTACAAATAACAATAAGTTTGTGATATACTTCAAAAGATAAATATTAAAAAAAAAAAAAAAAAAAAAAATAAAAAACATAGCATGTAAGTAACTTAACCACATATACCTTCTACTCACATAAGCCTGGTACGCTGCTCGCGCTAAATTTTAGCTCCCATACAAATTATCGAAAATTTTTAGCCGAGATAAAATGGATCCCATACAAGTTATCGATAACTTGTATGGGAATTTTATCTCAGCTAAAATTTAGCGCGAGCAGCGTACCAGGCTATAGAAACAAAAAAAAAAAATAAAATAAAAGAAAAAAAAATGTATCTAATGTCGTTTTCTTTCACTCCAATGAGAGTACCCTTTTAGTACTTATTTTTGCACTTTTGAAGGTTTTGTGTTCTTTGACGCCACAAAAGTGTAAAAAAAACATTACTCCGGAGTAATTTTAGTACTACGGAGTACCCCGGATTTACTCCACATTTTTAGTCAGATTTACACCGATTTGCACAGGGACTTGCACACACACTTATGAATTTGAAGTTTGACATTTTAAAATTTTGTTTGAAAATTGAAAAATGCGAAAAGTTTTTCTTTCAAACTTATTTGTTACTAACAAAAACAACCATTATGAATATATTTTCTACTGTATTATATTCCGCCAGATATATTTCTTCCATTTTTTCGTTAATTCTTCACTTTTCCCAAAATGAAATTGAAAACCGAATAAAAAAAAATTTCCGCCAGTGTTCTTCATCAATAAAAAAAAAATCCTGTTATCACTATTTTTTTCAAGGAAATTATCCATTTTTGCCTTGTCACACACACAATTACAAAAAAAAATTACTCTCATTATGTTCTTTCACACCAGAAAAAGGAGTACAAATTTAGAGTACTCCTTAATAGAGTGAAAGAAAACGACATAAATATAAAGGTATCTATGTATAAAACAACGCACACAGTTGCATGTGTTTCAGAGGAGATGTGGACTTTATCACATCTATCTCTACTGTTCATATTTATATTGTTATCTCTTTTCTATCTTTCTTTTTCTTGCTTATGACATAAAGTTGTATGGTTCTCATTGAGTGAACACATTTCTATTAAATCAGTCACACATTGACTTAATATATATGGACTGCTAGAAGCATATTCAGGTTGGTTCCACTTGTTTCTTCGCGATACTAGCGCCCTAAAAAAAAGCGGAGAATAAGTGCAACATTTTTGACGAAGTGCGAAAGGAACAAATATAGAAAAACAGAGAAAGCACTACCTTTTAACGACAGATGTCATTCACTAAAAGTTTCCTCTTTTCGCCGACTAAGGTTATACCGCTAGTAGAGCTAGAAAGATGTGGAATCATTTTTTTTCAATTTTTCTATGGAAAAGTCAAACGGCTAGCAGTCCATATATAGTAGGTCAATGCAGTCACATTTTGCAAACATTAATATAAATTGTCAAACTAAATTAAAAAATAAGTTATAAAAACATTAAAAGTGTAGCTTGGCCAATTCAAAGTCAGCAAGTATAATAAACTGAATAGTGTTAAGTAACCAATGTAACCTGTAAACAAAAAAAATCTCAATAAAAATACTATACTATACTATACTATTCTGAGATTCGTCAATAGAAAACGACATTAGGCAGTACCCAAACAGACCTAATCTGAACTAGTCCATTTATGTTGCAGTTGCAGTAGGTTGTCAAGTTGGCATATTCTGAAGCAAACAAGCCGCCACAAGTGAAAAGAAGTCACCAAATTTGTTTTCAGTGAATCTTTTCTGGGAAACAAATTTGCATTTTTGAATTATTTGTCTCAAAACAATTTATAATACTATGCCTAATTTCAATTTAAGATCACAAAAAACTGTAGTAATTCCTCGACCAAAACTTGTGACCAGGCCAGCAGTGGCTGTTAAAGATTCTCCAAAAATTGAAAATGAAACCCAAGATACCAAAAAGGTTCCTAAAAAATAATTTCTTGTTTTTTTTTTTAACATTGTAATATTCAATTTACAGCATGCTTTTTGTTGCAATTGGAAGAAATGCACAGAAGAGTTGAGTTCTAGCTTAGAACTCGACCAACACCTTCGCAAACACTTGGAAAACATTCGTCTCAAAGGTAAGAAAAAAAACTTGTTATTTTGAATCCTCTCAAAATAATTCCCATGTACTTGTACAGCTCCTTACACTTGCAAGTGGAATTCATGTAATTTTTCATGCACTTGTTCAACTGAACTACAACGACATGTCTACTATCATGGATATCACTCGACTTTGTTAAATATTGGCCGAGTTGAATGCAAAAAAGCCAAAATTCCAGATTGTGCTATCATCGAAACTAACAAAAACTCTCTGCCAGAACTTAAGCATAACTTTGAATGCCATTGGGTGAATTGCAATCGCAATTTTGTCTCTGTTATTGAGTTCCAAAACCACGTTGCCCTCCATTCTTCCTTCGACTATGATATGTTAAGGACACACGAAGAAAATATGCCTAAAGCAAGATGCAATTGGCAGTATTGTAAGAAAATATTCAATAACAAGTACCGACTCACAGAGCACACTCGAATGCATTCCAATCAAAAACTATTTGGATGCTTTAACTGCGGCGAACTCTTTCGTACAAAAACAACATTATTCGATCATTGTAGACGACAGGAGAGTAATAATAGTGAGTTTTAGACCGGGCGGCCACTGCAGAAACGAGCTTAAGAAAATTTCAAATTGGAAGTGAAAGAGAGCAATTAGTAGTTACGAAAACCACAGGTCTTCATAGAGCTAAAAGACCATGTTGGTGTCAAATTAAAGGTGATATTGGCACTTGTCAGCTATCAAAATTAAAAGGTCTTCCGGGTGAAAGCCTGACAGTTTTGTCATTCGGCCCGTTTTAAGGTTAGAAGCGCTAAACATGACTTCTTGGCTAAAGTCGTGCGGTGGAACCTTCTATTCTGATTTGTGATTGGTGATAATCAGAAAAGACCAATTTGCTCTGAGAAATATGATTTCCGCAGTACAAATTTGGTTCTTCTGACTATCACCGATCACAAATTAAAATAGCCGATTTCACCCCTAAAGGTGGTGTTCGTGGACGAGTTAAGTAGTTTTGTTAGTATCAAATCAACGTTATAAGTGAAAAATGCTCCTTACCTTAAAACAGGCTTCATGCCTAACTTCCAATTTTTGACTTGGAAGAGCTGGGGTCGAATTACGGCATACGATTACGATCATACGTTAACGTTTTGACTATTTCTGTCTTTATTTAATTATTAGAAAACGATAGGGACACATAGCAACCATTCGTTAACGAACGTATGCCGTAATTCGACCCCTGGTTCCCAAAAGTAGTCATTAATAGCTTTAATTCGAAATGAATGCCTTTTATAGTGGAGTAACTAAAGCAAATTATTAGGGAACCCAGCCGAACAGCTCTGATTTTAATGATATATTTTTTCAATCGTCGGTTATCAAAAATACTTCAAAGTCTATAGGTTAAAAATTTCCGATGTTGCCGTATTGTTTTTAAAAATTAAAATTAATTTTTTTTTTCTTGAATTTCATAAAATAAATGATATCAAAAGATTCTCTAGGTAATTTAAGAAAAAAAAAAAAAAATGTGAGTTTAAGCGATAAATGCAATTTTCTTACTTCAAACACAAAATTAGTAAATTTATGAAATTTAAGCAAAATTTTTGAAAAAAAAAAATGTTTTGTTCACAAAAATCTTCAATTAAATTTAAAAAATCAAAACGGCAACAGCGGCAATATTTAATCTAAAGACTTTAAAGTATTTTTAATTACCGGTCGTTTGAAAAAAAAAATCATCAAAATCAGAGCTGTTCGGCCGGGTTCCCTAATATTGACATTTTTTTAGCTTTAATTATTACACTATTAATTCGATAAGCTCAAAGGGGCGCAGCGTAATATTTGAGACTTTTTTCTGAATTATTCATAGTTTTGCATTCACTTTGGGTCGTTGTTAAGGTTCTATTAAGCTTTTTCCAAAAGATCGTTTTGTATTTCAATGCTAATGACTCTTGTTTTTATTTAATAGCGAAAAAATTCCTTAACTCATCGACCAACATACCAAAAACAAGACTATGAAAAAACTCACTTTCATCGCTTCTAATATTAAAACGGTCTAGGTTTCGAAACTGGCAACTTTTGACCCATAAAACATCTAAATTTAAAAAGAAGAAGATATTATTACCTTTAATTTGACACCAATATCGTCTTTTAGCTCTATGAGATGCAAAATGCACTTTACAACGCCAATCGTGCCAGGATGCGGACGGGAAGACCTGTGGTTGGTTTTCGTAACTACTGATAGGCCTCTTTCACTTCCAACTTGAAATTTTCTTTAGCTCGATGAGTTTAGCGTGTCTGGAATGGCCGCCCTGCCTATTTATCAATTTTCCCCGAAACTGACTTAATGTATTTAATTCTTTCAGCACACAAATATCAGTGCGGACAATGTTTTAAATTCTACGCAACTGAGAAACTTCTGCGGAATCATGTGGTGACCCATGTAAACTGTCTCAAATGCTCAATGTGTGATATGACTTGCAATTCTTCCAATGCTCTCGCCACTCATATTCGCTATCGCCATTTGAAAGACCGACCGATTCGATGTCCTGATTGCGATTACAGTTGTGTTACCAAGTCGGATTTGGCTAAACACAAGCGACATATTCATATTAAGTGTACGCAACGATGTGGAGAAGCCGGTTGCAGTTACACAGTTAAGTCGTATCATTCCCTTCGAAAGGTTAGTTCTAAGTATAAGGAAGAAGGTAAAACAAAACTAAATATTATTTATTTCTTTCTAGCATTATCTCGAAGTTCATGCCAATAGTCCATCGATATATCTCTGCCATTGTTGCGATAAGCTATTTAAATATGGGAATCTTCTGTCAAAGCATTTGATTGCTAAACATAAATTCCAATTACCTTCGGGGCACAAACGTTTTACGTATCGTATTGATGAAAATGGCTTCTATGTTCTGGAAACAACACGAATAGAAAGCTTAGAAGTGACTAGACAAATTTTGTCTCCGGTTATGTTTGAAGTTTCCGAATTAACTGAAGATAGTAATTGTGAAGTAGTAAATAATGAAACTACGTCTAAATCTAAACAAGACTCGCTTCAACAGTTGGTTACTATAACTCTTGATGACGAAGACTGATTAATTTAAAAAAAATTTGAATTAAGAAACAAGTGGGACATTGTTGTAATAAGAAAACATGTATTTGTTTTAAAAGTTTTGAAATAATTTAATAGATAAATGTATTTTTTTTTTTTCAATTATTTCTTTTATTTATGTTGGCTTTTGTTGTTGATTTTATGGATTTCATCCATGATGAGTTGTAATTTACTTTATTGACTCCTTAAGGAAATACGTCTTCAAATAATACTGTGTACCTATATATTTTTAAAACATTAAACTATGAACTATGAAGCTCCTCATTATATTCAATTTAAAAAAAAAAATTAATCAATTTCCCCTAGAAATATTAAAATTCACAGTATTTAATAAGTTTCGGTAATCATCGACCAAAATTTTGCGTTTTAGAAAGGGTACAACAGCATCTAACTGATGAGCCCAACTGTTGTACCAGGGCGAAACGCATTTTTGACTAAACTTTTTTAAATTTAATTTTATTCATAAAGTCCACATAACATAAACAAAAATTATGAATTTGTTTTTATTATTTTAGTTTTCTGTTTTCTTTCTTCTTATAGCAACTCATTATATGCGATTGGAACAGAAAATTCTTAAATATTTCGTAGATGCCTATTTACAAACATTTATAAATTTGAAGAGAATAGTTTAAAAAAACAATACGGCAACATGATGGGCAATTTAACATATAGAGGTTAAAATTTATTTTTAATTTCCAACGTTTGAAACCAATCATTGGAAATTTTATGACAGGTCGTTTATAGCAATCATTGAAAATTTCTGTCATTGAAAATTTTTATCATTGAAAATTTCAGTTTTTCTGGTTGAAATCCAGCCGATAAATTTTATCTGACAGAAATGTATCAGTGAAATTGAAACACAAATCCGTGGAAAGATTGTTTCATGTTTTTGATGTTATGAAACAGCGGTTTTTTCTTAAGATTTTAACTATTTCTCACTAAATTGGAGTTGAGAATTTATGAATTCACTCGTGACTTTAAATTAAGCATCTCGAATGTTCCATAATCCAATCTGAAGTTGCTTTTTTCCAATCTTTAAAAAACTTTAGATTGATTTACACCAGTTTTCCTATGATTTGGATTTCAGAACTTCTTTTTCAATTCTGGGGCCGAATCACGGCATACGTACTTTAACGTACTGACGCTATATGTTTATCAATTATCTTATGGTTAAATAGAGACAGCAATAGTCAAAACGTTAACGTATGATCGTAATCGTATGCCGTAATTTGACTCCCTGGTTTGAAACTGTGTTTTTTAACTCCGGGTTTTTATAAATATAAACCGTGTTTTACTATTCATTTGGACCTGGATCAAGATCAACCAAAAATTAGCTTTTGTTTGCCGGTAGGGAGAAAAATAAGAGATAGATCTTGAGTTGGAGAATATGAATATAAGCGATAAAGAGACGAAAATAGAAATCTTTTCCTATTTTGATGCAGATCGTTGTATTTTGTAATGATGATCTATATGGACCATTGGTCATAATAGGGATGGCGGTTGTTAGTACAAAAACCGGTTTTCGCTTTTTCCGTTTTTTTATTTTACTTTCGGTTAAACCGAGCCAAATTCAAATTTAGATTTATTGAGACTTATTTTTGATTACAATAAAGTACTTATGTTTGAAATACAATAGTATTTAAAAAAAAAACCGAGCCAAAAAACAGTTTTTTTTTTTGCTGGATATAACAATAAAAAAAAATTTGAATTTAATTTGTCAAGCTTGTACGCTGTTCGCGATAAATTTTAGCCGAGATAAAATTCCCATACAAGTAATCGATAATTTGTATGAGATAGATTTTAGCTCGGCTAAAATTTTTCGATAATTTGTAGGGGAGCTAAAATTTAGCGCGAGCTGTGTGCCAGGCTTCAACCAAAAAAAAATTTTACAAGAAAATCCCTAAGCTAAGCTTTTTTATGTTTGATTTTCAGCCCTATTCTGCTTAGTGATGTACCAACCCGTAGATTTTTCAACTCAAGTTAACTCGAGTTGAAATTCAGGTAACTCGGGTTGTAACTCGAGTTAAGTAACTCGAGTTAAATGACTCGATTAAATAAAAAATAATTTAAAAAAAAGATAATAAATTAATTAGTGACTTTTCAAATAGGGATAAAAACACTTTTTGTCATTTCTCAGAAAATTGAAGAAACTAAAACCATAATTGCGAATAGACGTAAAAAATTCTTATTTAAAACTCTAATACCTATACATACGAAATTCTCTATTTACGTTTTCGAATTGCATTAACTCGTGTACGCAGATCGCGCTAATTTTTAGCTCCCATACAAATTTTCGAAAAATTTTAGACGCTGCACGAACAGCGTACCAGGCTTTAAAGAAGTGAGAATTACCAACGTTGGCACAGGGCTCTCATTCAACTACAACCGCTCCCGAACTCAATATTCTCTATTGTAAATGCTGCAGTCTTCTGTCATCCCGCGCTCAAAAAACCGATTGTGAATCAAACATTAACCAAAACATTTCGCACATTTTCTAGTTTGTTTCTAAATTTTTAAATTTGATTTACAAAAATACAATTAAATGAAATGTACGAGCAATTCATCATTCTGCCAATCGACATTTGTCGAATATGCTCCAATTTGCAATCCAATTCAAATATACTGACAGAAACATTGGGAGATGAAAATGTACTTTTACACGAGGCACTCGAGTTTGTTTCATGCATCAAGGTAAACTTTAGCACATGAATAAAATGTATGAAAATTTATATTTTGTTAACCAATATATTCTTTCTAATATAAAGGTTGACTTTAATGATGGCATGAGTCAAACAATGTGCAGCACCTGCACCAGTAAACTATCGGATGCTTATGAGTTCAAAAACCAAGTTCTTGATTCCTACAGAACTTTTTACAATCAAACTTCTGATCTCAATTTTAAAGAAGAAAATGATGAAAACGATTCTGAATTACTTGTTGATGGTAATAGTTCGATAGAGTTGAAAAAGCAATTAAAAATAGCAACAAATACAGAAAGCGTGAATAATCTGGGCATTCCCCTGAGCAGTCACGCTGTATCTTTTTTGCTTGAACATAATAATTGTAAGACTCGTAAAGAAACTCCAGAACTCCCAAAAGAACAAAACCAAACGGCCTTAGAAAAAGAAGGGGTGAAAAACGAAGAAGAAGAATACGAAGTATATATTTTACCAGACACTCCCACCCAGTCTGAGGAAAACGAACAACCCTCGACAGAAAACAAAGAAGACGAACACTTCGAACTGTGTTCAAAAGATAGTAATCAACCCAATCACAAAGAATCTCCTTCATCTGAAAAGGAGAACAATAATACCTCTCTAGCAATAAATGTAAAAACTAATGACAGAAAGCGAACTTTATCAGATCGCGAGAATGAGAATTCCATAAGTTTCGACGACATGGAACCGCAAACTGATGAAAACCCCAAACATTCGTGCCATATCTGTTATAAGACTCTAGCTAGGAAATCAAGCCTAGACGTTCACCTGAGAATTCATGCCAACGAAAGGAATTTTGTCTGTCCATTTTGTCAAAAGGCATTCGTACAGCTGGCAAACTATCGAATGCACTTGAGAGTGCACACTAAAGAAAAACCTTTCCCTTGTTACTATTGTGGAAAAAGCTTTTCTCAATCGAGTTCACTTAAAGTTCATATGCGTTCACATACAAACGAAAAAAACTACCTTTGTCAAGTTTGTTGCAAAGGTTTTACAAATTCTTCGGATTTGGAAAAACACGAAAGAGTCCACGATATAAATAGACAGTTTGAATGTAAAATTTGTGGAAACTTTTATGCTCAAAAAGCGAATCTAAGGGCTCATGAAAAGAAAGTCCATTATTAGAGAAGCAATAAAAATAAAACTGAATTTACATTTTGAATTTTTTTGTATTCAAGATTTTTATTCATTTGTGCTTCTTTGAAAAAGAAACGATCGTCAACAAAAAGAGATTAATTTAAAGAATTTAAATGTTAGTTGTGGGCAAAGATACGCGTTTATAACTTATCAAATTACATTTCAGACTGTCGTTGACTGAAAACTTTAATTTTAAATGAATTATAGCGACAAATTGGATTAATTATTATTTTTATGTTATAGTTTTTGTTTTGTTAAATAAAATTTTGTTTTGAACTTTTTTATTATAATGTTTGTTTTCTTTGCTATATACTGATGAGTTCTTAAAGTTTGATAAATTCCACATCATTTTAAGAAAAAAATATGTTCAATTTTTTTCCTTATAATATTATGAATACTAGTTTTTCATCAAGTTATTGTTTAATTTCAATTTTATCCATTGAATTAGAAGAAGGAACTAATTTATAAAAATATTCACTTTAATTTATTGAAAAACGGCTCCTACAATTTTGATTAAAAAACTGAAGTATTAGTTGAGACGTTCAGAATAATAATGGGTCAAGTCCATTTGAAATTTGCAGAACTTTGAGAAGCTCTTTCTCAGTAACTAAAGTAACTTTTGAAAAAAAAAAGATCAATATAACTCAAAAATTTCTTTCTTTCATTGTATTTAAGATAAAATGAAACACTTAATTATAAAGACCATAACACATCCAACTTGACCCATTATTACTCTGAACTCATCCAGTTTTTGGACAAGTTTTTTAGTGAAAAAGTTTTTTTTTTTTTTAAATCGTTATTAACCCTTTGACTGCCAAGCTTTTAAGTGCCATCGTATTTCATATTGGTTGTCGCACGAAAACGTACGACATGGCAGCCAAAGCCTTAACGGTACCTCTTATAGAACCATTTATTTCAAAATCTGATTTTCTCCCAAACGACTTGCTTAATTTTTAAACAAAAGCTCTTATATTGTTTTTATATAAATCAAAAATAAAAATATTGAAAAAATAATTTTTGGATTTAAAAAAAAAATTGAAATTTTTTTTTGATTAATCGAATTTTCGAATTATTTTGAAATTTTGGTTTAGGGTGTTGATTAATAACACTGTGTTCGAAAATTGAACTTTTTTTTTCCGACAGAGGGCTCTCATATCTACTAAAGATAATTCGAGTCTGCTGAACACGATGGCGTTCTTAGTTTTTCTGGATTAGGTCAAATAAGAAAGATTTTTGCGTTTGAAATTTTGTTTGCACATGCCAAAACTGAGGGTATAAAACACCATATATTTTCCAATTTTTGATTTTTTATCGATGAAAAATGATGGAAAATCTATTTTTTCGCAAGTATTATTCGTAAAAGAAGTTATTTGAAAAAAAAATCTGCCGAATGACATTTTAAATCATTATTTTATGGCAAAAAAACGTCGATTTTTCTTCAATTTTTCTAATATTTTTCGTATTACTTAAATTTAAATGCAGCACTCGGTGGCAACGATTTGATGCTGTATTTCAGGATAGAATATGGCTTTGTTTACAAATACGAATAGGCAGTTCCTACCTATCTACAATATTGGTTAAGCTTAAGAGTGAAAAAGTAACAGTAAAACACTGTTTTTTTTTAATTTTTAAGTTTATAAAACGAATAATACTTCCAAAAAAATAGATTTTCCATCATTTTTTTATCGATAAAAAATCAAAAATTGGAAAATATATGGTGTTTTATACCCTCAGTTTTGGCATGTGCAAACAAAATTTCAAACGCAAAAATCTTTCTTATTTGACCTAATCCAGAAAAACTAAGAACGCCATCGTGTTCAGCATACTCGAATTATCTTTAGTAGACATAAGAGCCCTCTGTCGGTTTTTTGAACTATCACAGTGTAATTACTACAAAATGACATTCCAATTTTATTTTAAAACTTTTTTCAAACAATTATTTATAAAAAATTAGATTTTTATAAAACGGCTCTTCTTTTTTCAAAAATGCATCTTTATGAAAGAAAATAAACTGCATACTTTTTTTGGAGCTCAATTTCATTTGAAGAGTTGTTTCTTTTTTCATTTGAAGAACAAATTTTATGTATTTTTTTTTTCATTTTCAAATACATACATACGTAGGTAACCAGAGTACATAGAGGAAGGAATACCTAGAGACGCGACTTCGGTTGGTTTTTCTCTTCCACCCTACAAGCTGCAATGAGAGGAAAAACTCCACAGTGCTTATATGTGGTAGTTTTCCCGTGCATTTTAAATGGCACCAACACATTCAACTGTGGAGTTGAGCTCAAAACAATTAAAAACAATTTAAGTGCTCAGTAGGAAATAAATTCATAAAAAAATAATATAATAAATTCAAAACACGAACCTTTTTTTTTTATTTCTGTACATATTTATTGAAAGGTGGGTGTCTGGAGTGAGCTATTTGAGCTATTCAAGTTTATGTACAAACCAAAATCATGTTTAAATTCAAAATTTGTGAGGACATCTACTGGTGAAAGGAAGGTATTAAACGAATTGTATTTTTCACACGTATTCACAGATAGGAAAACAAGAGAAAAATAAGAGAGATTATCTGAAATTAAATTTGCGGATGTTTTAGGTAAGGGGGGTACGAGTCGGCTCTCTAGGTATTCCTTCCTCTATGCCAGAGTATAAGTCCATAAACAAAAAATACCAAGACTGGAAACTCGGCGGTCAACTGACGTTTGCCTACAAGCTGCGAGGTGTGGTGAATGTCGTGAACCTATCGTTGTGTTCGTGTCAAATGTGTGGTGAATGTCGTGAATCTATAAATGTGTGCGTGTTAACGTCATTTACCAACGTGGTGGTTTTCACATATATTCACAGACAGCAATGTACACAAAAGGGTTTTGGGGGGAAAGACGTACGAAATTTTCCAGTCTTGGTATTTTTTGTTTATGTATAAGTCTTAAAAATTTTAGTACTTTAAATTCTAAGAGCAAGTACGTGCGACCCAGCAACTTATTTTTTATTTGCTTAATTTTAATATAACGGCTTTTATAACGCTTTTGTTGAAGTCAGTTGAGTTTGTTTGGTGAAAGTAAAGCGGCGTTGATGTTGATTTGTGATGATCAACACGCTTGAGGCTTGATCAACGAAATGTAGTAAATGTGGACCTTATAGCACTGCTCTACAGTTGACCCGAACGCAACCTGATTGAAGGCGGTAAGGTCAAAGAATGTTGCAAATGTTCCAGCTTGATGACAGTGGGCACGTTCAAACAGTTAACATAAAGCTATCGGATAGCTTTTTGTTGTTGTAAACAATGTTAAAAATTAGTAAAGAAACGAACCATTTTCTGTCAAAAAATAATTTGAAGGTATCCGAGAATTTTTGGTATACCTCAGGTATCCGAGTGATCAGCTGATAAAGATTTGGTTTTTTTTATTTTGATTTCTATTTGCGCGATTATTCAGCTTGAAAATAAAATAAATTTGCAAGAATTAAAGTTGAATTGATTGTACAAGTACTATGCAACAATAAAAAAAAGGAATTCGCTCAAAAAAAAACAATTTCCTCTTTTCAATATTTACATATTTTTTTTGTAGCTGCTTTGGCAAGCTATCTGGATAGCTTTTCGTCCAAAGAGATATTCCAGATACGGGTATCCCAGATAGCCTATCCGATAGGTGTTTGAACGTGCCCAGTGAAATGGCAGTTGACTTAAAAAATGACATTTCACTGACATTCAACATCAACAACCCTTCAAGCAAGAAAACTGAGTTCAACAAAGAAACTCCGACCTCAGACCGCGAAAATCGGGCTTGCACTCACACACTTGCAACTTTTTGTGTATGAACACAAAGTCGAACGAGAATCGTGGTGAAAAATGAGAAAAGGAAAAAAAAGACAAGGCCAACAAGAGCCAAAGCGACAAGCCTCATTTTGTTATTTTTTTTGTTGAAGTGTTTGGTCGCGTCGTGTCTCGTGTCGTTGTTTGTATAATGTTAGTTTATTAATTATAAACAATTTTATTAAATTATAAACAATATGGAAAACAAAAAAGGTATGTTTTATATATCGCTCAAAGTGTTTGGGTTAAAATGTTGTTTCTTCTTGTGTTGTAGATGTAATCTCTAATGATGAAGAAAAATCTAGAAGGTGAAAAATGCGATTGGGTATCTAAAAAAAACACCAACAACAGCAGCAGCATCAAATGAAATAAAATGAAAAAAATGTATTGTATTTTATATTGTATTTATTGTGAAAATCTCGTCTGCCAAAATAAAATAAAAAATAAAACAGTTTCAGTGAAAAAAAAATAAATCTTGTTCTTTTTTTGGTCGCAAATGCGAAATGTCATCCCTTTCTTATTCCTCTTTCTGGTAGGTTTTCGCTGCTCCGGCTCAGGTCCGCCTTCGGCTCCGTTTTCTCGGAATGGAGATTTTCACCACACCAATACATATGCAATCGACTTCGCGGTGATTATAATTTCCATACTAATTTGAGCCGCCTTCGGACCAGTTTCTGATCCGAAGTCGGACTCAGCTCCGCCTCAGGCGGAGCGGATTCGGACCGAGGTCGGACCTGTTTGCTTGAAGGGAAGAAAACGGTTATATGAGGAACACTGCTTCTTCGTTGTTAATTGAAATTATGTGCTCATCCAGTATATCCAAAGCGCAAAGGTACCTAGGTTCCGGATGTCGTTGTTGGGCTATCATTCTTCTTATCAGCTGATTGGGGTGGTTGGCGATATTTCCTACAAGTATCTTCGCCGATCGCAGTAGAACAGCTGATCACTCGGATACCTGAGGTATACCATAAATTCTGGGATACCTTCAGATTATTTTTTGACAGAAAATGGTTCGTTCCCTTGCTAATTTTTAACATTGTTTACAACAACAAAAAGCTATCCGATAGCTTTATGTTAGCTCTTTGAACGTGCTTATAGTCCAAGAGCTAGTGGCACATTTGACTAAGGTAGCTCTTTTAAGGCTAAAAATTCTTACAGTGGTTATTTTTAGCACGCTAAGTAAAAAACTCTTGGTCTGGCAGGCCACAGTGGTGCACATCATGTATATATATGACCTTGAAAGTGTAAAAAAACTTAAAAAAAAACATTGAATAATAAAATTGTCAAGACTGTGAATTAAGACCAACATTGAGTGATACAGAACATTGCTCTAATGAATTCCCTATCAAACACTGAAAACTATATGTCTCTACGACTTCTAGTTTTTGAGATAATTGAAAAATAAGAAAACCATTTTTGTATCAGATTTTTATTTTTTTATTTATATTTTTAATATTTTTTAAATATTTTTTTCATATTTTCTTATTTTTCAATTTTCTCAAAAACTAGAAGTCGTAGAGACATATAGTTTTCAGTGTTTGATAGGAAATTCATTAGAGCAATGTTCTGTATCACTTATGTCGTTTTCGATTGGCTCTCCGAAAGCGTCCGGAATCATTCAGAAGCCTTCTGAAAGTGTTTTATTCACACGAATATGACAGCCAAAACGCTTCTCAGAAGAGAAATTCTCTTCTCGATTTAAAATCGGAATTCACTCAAAAAGCACTAACACATGAATATTTGAAAGTCAAATTAATCACTCAATCAATGTTTTTTTTTTATTTTTTGAAATAAATTATTGTTTTCCGAAATAAATTTTTTAATTAATTTTAAAATTTACTTAAAATATTTTGGAAGCCAACTTCACCATTTAATTCTTGAGCATTAACGTTTTTGAACAATTTTAATGATTTTTTTTTGAAAGAAAAATAAATTAATATGAATATTTGACATTTGAAATTTCAAAGAAAAACACACAAACACAAAAAAAAAATGAATTGAGTGGAAGCGATTTAAACTGTTTTATTGGATTTCAGAATGAGTGAATCCTTGAGTGTTTCCAATCGAAAACGACATTAATGTTGGTCTTAATTCACAAACTTGACAATTTTATTATTCAATGTTTTTTTTTTAAGTTTTTTTTTCCCTAAATTCGACTTTAAAATTGGTTATTTAAAAAACGATTGATTTAAATACTTTGATTTAAAATTTAGAATTAAGTGTACAACTTAAGCTTTTAAAAAAAGTATCTCTCATACCTGTAAGTGTAGCCGTTGTTTTTAAATATTTTTTTTTTGATTTTAAGTCATTTTTTAGAAAGTTGCATCTTTCCACTCACCTAACTAGGGCTTATATTGGCCAGAACCGGCTGTAATTGCACAGTTCCTCTTGAAATCGCTTAGACAAACACATATATAAATTTCGACTTTACAGAATAAAGTTTCGTATAATGCATGTAAAATGCGCACCTTTAAGTTGGTCTGGCAGGCACTTGTGCACCTCAAAAAAGTCTGGCAATTTTTTTTTTTATCTTCTCGATGGGTAAACTAAATTCTATAAAAATTTCAGCCTTAAAAGAGCAACTTTTTTTTTTTTAATTTTTTTTACACTTTCAAGGTCATATATATACATGATGTGCACCGCTGTGGCCTGCCAGACCAAGATTTTTTTACTTAGCGTGCTAAAAATAACCACTGTAAGAATTTTTAGCCTTAAAAGATCTACCTTAGTCAAATGTGCCACTGGCTCTCCTACTATTACTGTAAAAGGCTATTTGAGTTTTGATAAAATAAATATTTCAGAATCTGTCGAAGTGTAAAAATTTGATTGGAAGGTTGGTTTCCTTTGTCAGGAATTAAACAGTAGTAGTGCTTCAGTTCGTTGAAATAAGATAGTGGCGTTGTTCAGGAGACTAATATTTAGCTCAGTTTAGACCATTTTCTTACCTTAAGTTGAGGGTGGAGGGATGTTATATTCAGATTTCATTCCTGGTCAAATTAACCTCAGCCCCACTTTTTGGGTATTGAAAGAGATGTGATCACTTAGATGTCTATCAGTTTCTTCCTTCGATAAAATATTGTTGGCATAAATTTTTTCTAAATATACCCAAATTTTCTAAATCTTCCCCATAAGCTAGTTTATATTGACAACTCGGCTACTTTAGTTATCCCAGATACTGGAAGAATCCTTTTGTCAATAGTAACGGAGTCAATTAGGTTTATATATGCACTTGTTGCTTGCGGCATTCATCTACGTTAATGTTACGAGACTTCTTTTCCTTCTATTTTTGCCATCCCATCGTACTCACTTTAAGGCTTTGATATCCATCTTGTACTTATCAAAACTTATTCAGTTTAAGGTCCAGTCCAAGCTTTAAAAGTGAAAGCATCAAAAAATAAAATCTAAAAACTTAATAATCTTTTATATAAAAACCTCCTTAATCTTCTGTTTCTTTATAACTTTAATATATAAATAATTTTTAAGAAAAATTCACATCTTCATCTGTATACTGCTCCATTGGAACTGCTGCTTTAGCATTATCACATTCCATACCTTCAATATCACGACAAACAGCCGATTGAAGTTCCCGTTTAACTTCTGGAGCAATTTTAGGATGTGCATGAACCCTAAAATATATAATAAAATGTTATCTCCTCAAGCTTAAATTGCTTATTATCAAATCGAACTTACTTCAACAATTCTAGAATAGCATCCTTTTGATCAGATGATATATCATTCTTATAGCGCTGAACAAATGTAAGCAAACTCTGATGCCATAACACAGGCATCACTCGTTTGTCTGTTTCAAATCTGAGGAAATGGAAAACTGCTGCATCCACAACTCGATATGGAAGTGCATATCTCTTTTCAAGGAATATTCGAATAAATATCGAATTTGCTCCAGTGTAGCCCATTTCACAGATTTTCAATAAACAAGCAGCTGAATGAAGAACTGGAATTCGATTTTTGGCAACAACACTGCCAAAGATAATTGCTTCACGAAGTGTGCAATCACCAGATTCCAAAAGCGGTAAGACTATGCCCTTCATGAAAGCTGCTGGCTTGAAGAGTGCCCTTTTCAAGGCATTGTACAAATGGACATTGAGCTTCTTATATTCACTTAAATCATCTCGGATACGTGGTAAGAGAACCAAGTTATAGAATCGCTGTGCCATGGCTTGTGATAAGATAGAACAGAATATTCTAAAAAAATGGAATATGAAAATCTCATCGGTTAGAATATTATATCAAGTTTTTACCTGGTTCCTTGAAACATTGCAGCTGCACTCCAGTTATGTGGTTCGGTTATGAAGAGGATTTGTTCCCAGTTACGTAGTTTAGGGATTATCTTGAACGCCTTAGGGACCTTTCCACTCTTATACCGTTTCATTACATCTCTGACACCTTCATACATTTCAAGAACTCTGGATTTGATTTAGGGAGAAGATTATTATTTATTTATTCATCTACGGATATAAATCATACAGATTACTAATAATTTTTGTTATAAAATATAATTAAATAACTTAAAGAAAATACATCATGGGCAAACCGCACAAACTGAACAGAACGCCTTTTTTGTAAAGCAGCAAGTTCAATCAAAGCACATCTTGACTGATACGAAGGAGTATCTATTCTCCATTTCAGTTGCGTAACTAGGAATCTTGTGAACTTTTTTAATACGAGTTATCCCGATGGAAGTAGAAGGACACCAAACAATTGAGCAATACTCAAGAATCGGACGAACTAATGACATGTACACCGATTTCAGGGCATAAGGGTTAGAAAACTAGCTGCAGTTTCGCTTGATGAAACCAAGCCCTTGCTATTACATAATCTATATGTAACAAAAAAGACAACTTTGCATAAAAAATGACTCCAAGATCACGAATCTTGGATTTACGATCAAGAATCTGGTTGAACATAAAGTTTGTGGATCATTGGAGCTAAAATACGATGTGCCGTAAACACATTTTGTGATATTTAATGGAAGGATATTCCTATCACACCAATCAGATAAAACATTAGGTACGTCCCACTAACAAAAAATCTCTGAGGGCTCAATGTCGTATTGAAAGAGAGCAAAATAATTTTGTAGAACAAGTTCCTCACAATAATCCAATTTTTTTTTTCAAATCCAACACTTCAACTTCACACAATTGCAACTTTTCTTCAAATATTAAATTGTGATACAAAATTTTTTCAAAATAAGTTATTTCGTGAAGTTAGCTCAAAATACTAACATTTTCTTTAAATTTTCATTAAAATTTGCATGTTTTTAGCACTTTTATAACTACACACCACCAAAAAAACAAACATCAAAACAATAACAAAAAAAAAAAAAAATTAAAGAAAGAGAAAGAAAACTGAGAAATTGAATCCAAAAAATGTTCGTCTCAGAGATCTCAGAAAAAAAATGTGAGCGCTCATCTGAGATTTTTTGTCTTATGTCGTTTTCTTTCACTCTATTAAGGAGTACTCTAAATTTTTACTCCTTTTTCTGGAGTGAAAGAACATAATGAGAGTAATTTTTTTTTATGTTATTGTGTGTGTGACAAGGCAAAAATGGATAATTTCCTTGAAAAAAATAGTGATAACAGGCCTAGGGAAAACATTTTATGAATTGAAAAGAAAAATTTATATTAATAACATTATGAAACATAATTCACGAAGACGGAAGGCGCAGAAATCATCTTCCAATTTCCTTTGATTTTCGTTTCGGTGCGTCACGCGCTTCTACACGTATTATTTTTTTGAAGACGAAAATTTGACAGTTATATTCCTTGGATTTATTTTGTTCTTGTTTTCGTATGTCGACTTCTACAGGAAGACGTAGACGCACGAGATGCACATAAGAACAAGAGAGAGAGAAAAATCGATTTCTCCTTTGCTCTTATGTGCATCTTGTGCGTCTACGTCTTCGTGTAGAAACAGACTATGTATTTTAATTACAAAAAAAAAAAACACCAAAATATACAAAAAAAACAACTATGTATTTTAATTACAAAAAAAAAAAACACCAAAATATACAAAAAAAACAACTCGCAAATAATACACAACCAACGAAGCAGATTCCGCAACCGACGAAATAAAGCAGAACAGCAAAAAAAAAAGAACAAGATCAAAGAGAAACGTCAAAAAGAGTCACAAATTTTTTTACCGGAGACTCACGGTAGAAAATCTTCCTTCCCTTTTTTTCGAACTTTATTTCCTTTGCTCTTATGTGCGTCTCGCGCTTTGCGTCTTCGTGTAGAAGCGGACTTAGTTTTACTTTTGGTATATTTTTCATTATGCTTCTGATCGTTTTTTTTCAGCCTAATTGACACACACCCTTAGTTTGATTTTATAATTGTAAAATAAAAATATCCCATCAACGCAGAAAAAAATGGGATTTTTCGGTTATATGGCACAGGATTTTTTTTTATTGATGAAGAACACTGGCGGAAATTTTTTTTTATTCGGTTTTCAATTTCATTTTGGAAAAAGTGAAGAATTAACGCAAAAATGGAAGAAATATATCTGGCGGAATATAATACAGTAGAAAATATATTCATAATGGTTGTTTTTTGTTAATAACAAAAGAGTTTGAAAGAAAAACTTTTTGCATTTTCAATTTTCAAACAAAATTTTAAAATGTCAAACTTCAAATTCATAAGTGTGTGTGCAAGTGCGTGTGCAAATCGGTGTAAATCTGACTAAAAATGTGGAGTAAATCCGGGGTACTCCGTAGTACTAAAATTACTCCGGAGTAATTTTTTTTTTACACTTTTGTGGCGTCAAAGAACACAAAACCTTCAAAAGTGCAAAAATAAGTACTAAAAGGGTACTCTCATTGGAGTGAAAGAAAACGACATTACTTATCTCTGAGCGCTCAGAGATCTCACTTGGTGGGACGCAACTACATATTTAAATCATATTGAAGATTTTGCCGATCAATTCTATTTTTGATACATAGAAAAATTTTCATGTCATCAGCATACATCAAACAAGATCTAAGAATAAGAAGTATTATTCTTAGAACAAGATGCATTTTTAAGAAGAGATGGGATATCATTAACAAATATATTGAAAAGAAGTGGTCCCAGATGGCTACCTTGAGGAACTCCTGATGAAACTTGTATGGTATTAGAGAAGAATTTCCCCAATCATGGCTGATTCAATATTTCCCAAAAAGTGTTCATACTTTTAGAAGTCGTATTAGTCTAGGTGACCTAGTAGTTGCCTCTAAATCGGGTGGCCAAAGTTCGCCTCCCGAAATTGAAATTGTTTTTTTTTCTGTGAGTCAATAATCGTCAATAAAAAAACGACAGCTAAATAGGTCTTGTTTTTGGAGAAGTTATTCGTTTTTGAATGGGTAGGCAAAAATTTTGAACAAATCTGTGAGAACTATAATCTAGTTCATAATAATATTCATAAACGTTAATATGAGATCAAAATGTTGCACGTGCACTTACATTTATGCGTTGGAAGACACAAAGGATTTGATTTGTCTCTAAGTTTCCTTCTTATGCATGAATTTTGTACTGACCCAAAATTCAAAACTTGCATAATTGAATACAATTTTGGATAATGCGTATTAGGGAGGGTCAAATTATAATTTTTTAGATTTTCAATAATTTTCAATTAATTTTTAAAAAAGATGATTTTTGCCTAAAAACCACACATGCTTTCCTTAATTAC
This sequence comes from Episyrphus balteatus, assembly GCF_945859705.1. Lineage (NCBI taxonomy): Eukaryota > Metazoa > Arthropoda > Insecta > Diptera > Syrphidae > Episyrphus > Episyrphus balteatus. The sequence goes on from NC_079135.1 coordinate 68,729,763, forward strand.
GGAATGAACCCCCTGTGTAGATAGTATATTCCTAATAACCAGATTCTAACGAATCGACAACATATTTACAATAAAGCATGAGATTTTTTTAAATAAATTAGTGAAATGTTGACAATAGAATAGAATCATCTTCATTCTTACCTTTTATCGATGTCTTCAATCTTGAGAGAACCTTGATCACTCAGTTTAGATTGAAGCTCACCTTGCTTCTCAGCAATCTTTTGTTTAATTATCTCTGATAGATTCAAAGTACGTTTTGAGTTTGTATTATTTTGGAAACGTTCAAAAGCCTCAGTATCGTCATCATCGATCTTTAAATCATCCATGAAATCATCAGCTGAAATGGCATTGTTGCTTTCTTGGATGTCATCTTCGTCATCGTCCCCATCACCACGAAGATTTGGACCCAAATTAAACTTTGTTTTTGGTTTTGCACCAAGAGTGTCGGGAAAGTTTTCTTCATTTAGATCGAGTTGTTGTTGCTTAGCAGCTTGCAAAATCTTTTTACTTGTTCTGCTATCTACGACCTAGAATTTGTTTTTGATTAAAAATATGTAAATTGGAAGGTATAAATGCTGGTCATACTGAATTTTCTTCTGCACGAAGGTAAAGTTTATCTCTGTTCTTTTTTACAACTTTCCCTTGTGTCATTTGTTTGTCCAGTGGAACTTGAGATTTAGAACTTAATTTGTTGACTTTTTTTGGTTTTCCCATTTTTATCCAGTTTATATTTATAGCACAAATAAAATTAAAGAAATTTTTTTGTTTTTAGGCAAATTTTAACTGCAACACAAACTGCACGTGTTTTTTTTAAGAAGAACTGTCAAAAGTTAAATGTCAAAAAAATAAACGTCAAGTGTCAAAATCCAAAAAGACATGTTCATATTCTTGAGAAATGGAGTACATACGAATTTGTGTTTAAATCAAACAAAACGAATTTGAACACGTTTATAGGCGCGTTCGGGTGCACATTTCCGCTTGAAGTTTGTTTTGTTGACTTTCCACGAATGTTTGTACATTTATTGCGGTGTTATTGTTATTTGTTGATATGATATCTTTGCTGACGGGTACAAAGGGGTTAAGTCAAAAAAATCAATTTTCGTATTTTTATTGGACTTTAGTCAGTTTTGTTTTCTTTTTCGTTTGGTCCTATCGCCATGGCTCTAGTGTATCTCCTTCCTTTAGAAATTATTCGGTACAAAGGGTTTAAGTCAAAAAATTTAAAAATTTTGTGGTACTTAAGGGCGTAAGTTGACTTAACTCCTTTGTTTTTGCATTAATTTTTTAATTTTAAAATAAAAAAAGTGGTCCTAAGGCGTTAAGTCAAGAGGAAGACAGAAAACGAAAATTCATTTTTCTACAGCGTTATATTAGCTCAAAAAGAATTCTCACATTTGGTAAATAATCACATTAATATTTCCAACTTTCTTTTACAAATTAAACTTTGTTATAAATGTACACAAAGATTTTTCTTGACTTAACTCCTTTGGCTTTGGCTTAACTTAACGTTTTTGGCTTGGTGTGAAAAGGCTATTAGGTTTATTTTTGATGACTAAATGGCTCTTAAAGTGTTAAGCCAACACATTTTATTTAAGAACGTTCATTTTCTGGTCAACAGCATATCGTCGGTGAAACCAGAAAAGTGTGTGAATTGCGTTAAATAGTTAACACCGTGTAAAATTTTTGACACTGTTGAGGTGAATTAGAAATTTTCAACTGTTAAAAATTTAATGGGCTCTGGGACCTGGTTTAGTTAGGTTAAATTTTTTTTGCAGATGGTTTTGTTTTGTTATTTTTTTTTTTATTAAAAAGGAGTTTCATGGCAAAAAAAAGCAGAGAAAAATATGAAATTTTTTTATTCACCTCAATAGTGTCAAAATTTTGTACACGCAATTCACACACGGCCTAAATGTTCTTTTTTTAAAGTCAATCCAAGTTAAGAAAAAAAGTAGATTCTTCGTTAATGTCATCTAAAATTCAGATGATTTTTTGCGTTCAACCTAAAAAAAAATCTGAACTTAAGTTCAGATGGTGCGTTGAACCAGGCCATTCTCATTACTTCGTCAATTTTGCTCCAATCGACTCAACATTTTGACACAATACTCTTGAAATTGAAATACTATGCACTCTGTTAAAAAAATAAAAATGCAAACACAAATTTAATACCTTATATCTCCGAATCTTATGGCCATATTATTCACTATGGATTTAGTTTGGATTAAAGTTAATTTTAAATCGAATCGCTTAAATCCGAATTTCATACATCCAAGGATTTAATTTTTTATTCATATTATTCACTCAAAAAAAAAAAAAATCATGTGATTATTCAATAAATTTTGTATAATTTGCATTTATCTTTATTTTGCCTTATCAACATACTTGCCATAAAGCAACTTAACACTGTGAAAATGAATTTTACACCTGGATTTATAAAGTTAAACAGACCTTCAGAGAGCAGTTTAAATTTATTTGGTTTTAAAAAGATTGGATTTAAGAAATTGGATTTAAAATTGGATGTAGTGAATATTATTTCATTTGAATTTTTTTACATCCAGGGGGGGCCAATTCTGGTTCTGTGAAAACGTGAATCGAAAAAAAAACTTTTTCATTTTCACTTTCAAACATTCTTTTCACTTTTTTGATTCATTTGAAACAAAATCATATAATATCATGAATAATTTAGTGCCGGTTGGACAAATACGGATCAGCCTTGGTTCAGGAATTTAGCTCACCGATTTCGGCGGATATGCTGCGGGTCAACTTCGGTTCAATCATGGATGTGGCTATTTTTACATGTATGGAACTTGAATCAGTACTACACCTTAGCTTTATTAGGGGCATTCCATGAAAAATGGTAACTTTTTATAACTAGGTAAAAGAGTAATACATTGGATTTATTGCAATGAAAAACTTCTTTAAAGGCAGATAACTCTTTGTCAAGAGTTAACAAGTGTTTGCAAACTTAACTCCCAAATTGATATTCACCCAGCCAAACTTTTCATCAAGTTTTAAGTAAAAATAAACACTTAAACTTTGTTGTTTTAATGTCGTTTACGTTACGCAAATAAAAAAGTTGCTGATCCGCGGATCAAATATTTGCCCTTAGTGAAAGAAATTTAGTCATATGAATATTTTTGATTGTGAATAATATGGCCGTTAAGAACAGAATAAATCCTGGATTTATTTTTTTCTTCAAACTTATGAGATTTTTCATCCCCGTTATTTCGAGAGCCAAAACATTTTTTTTTGTTTTTTTTTTTCTGCTTAGAAGATATGTCTACGTCTAAAGATGCCATTTTCATCAAAAGGTCATTTTCTGAAAAAAATTGGACATATTCTGTTCTTACAACTGATGATTCAAATGATCCTGATAAAAAGCAGGATTATAATTACTTGTTGTATTTGTTTTACATGTAAAATTGATCCTCTGATCGAGATCCACATGAATACAAAAACACGGCTAGTAGAATCAAATTTATTTTATTGACAATAATTGTAATATGTGAGTTTTACGGCATCAGTGCCCATGTTCTTAGTCTAAGAGCCAGGAGCAGATTTCTTGCGTGAGAGGTAACCGATTCATATGAATGTCAGAGGTAGCGTGGGTCATGGTGATGACGAATACCTTAGTCTGCCTGCATTTATTTGGGGCGTTGTCGAGAAAAAGCGCATCAAAAGTACCATTTTTCTGAAAATCGATTTAGTGAGGGTAACCACTTAAAATTTACTGATAACCAACGCCACATACTCACTGATAACAAATATACCAATGGCAGACATTTTAAGTGCGGCCAAACCCCCGGCAGACTGTCCCGAAAATGCGTTTTTTTTTGCGTTTTTAGACTTTGGGGTAACCACCTAAAATTAATCGCATCCTGTAGCGGTGGACTCCCTGATAACAAAAACACCCATGGCAGACATTTTGAGTACGGCCAAAGCCCCGGCAGACGGTCCCGAAAATGCAGTTTTTCTGAAAACTGATTTATTTACGTTAACCACTTAAAACTAGTCGCATCCTGTAGCGGTGGACTCCCTGATGACAAAAATACCCATTACAGACATTTTAAGTGCGGCCAAACCCCCAGCAGACGCTCCCGAAAATGCAGTTTTTCTGAAAATTTATTTATTTTACTTTTTTACATAACTCGCGTATTATTGGACCTAGCAGAAAAAATTGTATAGCAATCTTAAAGATAATTGAATTTCCTACAGAATATGTTAAATAAGTTTTTTCGATTAAACCTTCGGTTTAAGAGTTAGGGTGGTTTTTTTTGAAGCAAGTCAAAGGGTATTTATCTTATTTTCGTCATATGTATCTCTTTTATTTGAGCTTTTTTAAAAATTAATTTGAAGTAAAAGTTGTAGATCTTTTTATTACCTTCATTTATTACATTAACGGTTTTTCGATTTGACAGACCGTTTTCGATCTGTAGGAAAAAAACTTAAAAAAGTTTGCAATTTTTTATATATATATTTTTTTTTAAAGCATTTCCTTTCCATTACAATTTAAAAAAAATATTAGTTGCAAATAGCAAAAAGAATTGCATTAATATTTATTGCAAGTAAAAATATTTTGTATTAAAAAAATGTAAAAAAAACGTGTAGGTATACATTAATTTAATATTCTTCAAATGCAATTTTTTTAATTGATTTTTTTAGAACCCTGCCAAAAAGACAATTATATATGATATCAGGCCATATAGATGACAGGCTACGTAAGTTCTAATATTTTAACTTCGTTTTTAGTCCTCAGTGTACCTTGCACATCTTCATTGTATCGGTTAAGCTACCCCACAGACCTCATAGATGTAAAAGTTTCGTCCATTTACTCAACTAACACCGTCTATTAAAAATTAATCTGAATCTGCTCCCGGCTGAATCTGTTATCTTAGACTATTAGTGTTTGTTCTCAGGAGCGTAAATAAAATTGGCTGAAGTGAATTTGAATCAATTTATAAACTCGGGGTTTAAAGTAACAAGGCAACCGGAATTTTATTAATTTTTATTTTTTTATGTTACTAACATAATAACATATAACTAGTATTTTCTAAAGCCTTTTCACTTAAAATCGCCAAATTAAAATTAAATCAATTCATTTTAAAAATGCCACTTCGAATTTTCAAAAATAAAACACGTATACGCCACAGTGAATCAGGATAAGAACCATTCCGCAATTAAAAAACTGTTCTTTTTATAGAAAATAATTCACATATAAATTTTTGTCATAACTTGAAAATGTTCATTTAAAAAGAGTTGTGAGCTAAAGACAACTTGACAAATGTAATATAAATAAAACAACAATTTAATGTACTTTTTCGTTGAAAATAAAATTAATTACATTTATTGCTGCTTGCAAAATCTAAAATGGAACTTTTATATTTTTTTGTTTTGTTTTTTTTTTTTTTATTTTTATTTTGTTTTAAGTTAAGGAAATAGGTAGACAACCGCTTGAGTTCAAAAATGTTTAATATTTTTTTTGTGTTTCTTTAAATATTTGTTTTTAAAAAAATGCATATTTTTTTTTCTTTTGTTATACATCATAATGGTACCATGTAAATATTTATCTAATTATATACTAATATTTATAAGTATTGTTTTATTTTCTCACTCAAACATTTTTCTTAGTTTATATTTTGCTTTTGTTTTACTTGTTGTTAATACATTAAAAAAGCAAGTTATATTTTTGCTTGCTTTTAATTTGCGCCAGATTTCTTATTTTCTATTGTATACATGATATAAAATAAAATAAAAAAAAAACATCATTTTTTAATAAATCAGCTTTGCTGCTAATATTATCTTAAAATTTTAATGTACTTATACCTAAAAAGGAGCAACATTAAAATTAAATAAAAGAAGATCTTAATACATTTTTATTATGTATTTTAAAGTTGATAAAATAATAATTTATAATCCAATAATAAATAATTGGTTAACTTAATTTTAAGATGGCTCTTATGTATATAGAAATAGGTTATTCTATATCCGCACAAGGAAAACAGGAAAAACAAAAATTCTTAGCTCTACAAAGTTGATTTTTAATGATTTTTTTTCTAATGATTCCAGCTATGAGTTCTAACTTGGACCTTTAACTGTTATTTTGCACAACCTTCAACCTCACTCATATGGTTATTGATTTTTTGTGTTAAAATAAAGAAAGGTTTATAAAAATTAAAATTCACTTACATAATAAGGCACCTAAAAAATTACATTGTTTAAATCAAAACTAATTTAATAAAGCAAACATCTGCGAAATATAGGTACTTTAACAATTAAAATTATCAAAGTTTTATCTTTTCCTATTTCTATATAAAACGGTATAACAACATTACTGATTTGCCTTTAACAAAATAAAATGAAAGGCTTTTCTTTCTGACTTTCCGAACATAGTTTTAAAATTGCATTTTAAACTAAAAAAGTAAAAAAATTGGTACTTAAGTTCCGAAGTGTTTGATAACTTTGATTACTTCGTAATAATGAATATATTAAAGAAAACAATATTTTTCATTAATCTTCTTACTAGTCTAGCTCTAGATACATTTAGGTAATTTTTAAAGTTAATTAAAATTTCATAAAAAAAAAAACTAAAAAAAACGTATATCTATATAAATAAAATTGCCGAAACAAAATTCGAAAGTCTTAGGAGATCGATAGGATGGTATTATTTGAAATTAAACTGACTTTAGATATTGATATAATATTTGAAAAAGTATGAAGGGGGCTACGAATTTTTATTTTTTATTTTTTTTTTTTAAATAGAAAATTTAAAATTTTAATATTTATGTTAACAACCTTCCTTGGATTTTTTTTTCTTGCATTCACTCACTTTCATTTAAATTCTTCTTATTTTCAGTTAAAATTAACGATTTTTCCTTAAAACTATATATTTGAAATTATTTCCAACAAGTATACCATATTTATCTTAAAATGCTGCCCCAGTTAGGTATTTTGTTTATCAAACTGTATTTGTATTCGTACCTGTGATACAGTGCTGGGTGAAATTTTCAAGTAATCTAAAAATGTTTGATGTTATAATGTATTATTATTTATACATTAAATTCACCTTTTTGAAAACAAAATCAATCACTTTGCAAAGTAAATTTATTCCTTTGCAAACCAAATTCACTCTTTTGCAAATCAAATTTAACTTCGGAAAATCAAATACTTGAAATTAAAATTGGTTCAATTAAGTACGTTTATTGTTTGATTTCTATTTCCGTATAATAGAAAAAAAAGAAGAATTTTATTTTAGACTAAAAAAGAGGTAGGTATTCAAACTTAAAAGAAATAGTAGCAGGCGTGCCACAAGGTAATGTACCATAATTTATGCCTCTTGCTTACTACTATACACTTCATACAGAAAGTACGATTCTGGCTACTTAACTGACATCAACGCAATATTACAATGAAATTAAAGAAATGATTTAGATAATAAAATATGGACAAAACGGCCGATAACATCTGAGTAACTAAAGTAAGTCCATCTGGATTTAACGTATGAGAAAATAAAATTTTTATTAACACTGGTTCCATTTGCAAATGAGGTTAACTTTCTCGGAATGATTCTTAAATCAAAATTAAAATATTACCCACATGTTAACAGATCATTTTGAAGTTTTCAACATCTACCCAAGGAAACAAAACTATTGTTTTTAAACGAGTAGGTATTCCATAAAAAACCTTTCATTGGGTTGATGATAATTCCCCAGCACTGATTCCAGCTCATATAAAAAAGAAAATATTAATATTAAAATAATATTGTCTTTAAAATATTGCATACAAAACAATCACTGAGTTGCAATTTGTTAGAAGACATTCTGATTTAAATTTTAAAATAACCTTCATGGATCCAAAGTAAATCAACAAATTTGAAACTAATACCTAATGTAAAACTAGTGATAAATTTTGAACATTCAAGATTCAATCGTATTAATAGGCGTGTCTTTTTTTGGCAAGAATATCTGCAGTAAGATTTCCCAAATATTAACACTGAACAAAAATGTATATGCAAGCACCAAGAGAAATAAAAGCGTTAACTTAAACACTTCGTCAAAATTCTATCCGCAGCTTGGTTTAGCTTCTATTCTTATAGGCAGCTGCGTGTTGTTTTTGTAATGCATGTAAACGCCAACTGCAGATACGGATAGCAATGCCAAAAAAAAAAACACAGCCATAAAACATAAAAACAAAACATAGAATTAAATTTTAAAAAATGTTGTTCTTTTTTTATGAAAATTAAAATGGCTTTACATTGGATTTTAGATTTTCAAATTAACTGTTCAAAATATTTTCTGTATTTAAATTATTTTGCTATGATTGTTAATAAATGATCTTTTAACATAAAAAAAATTACCTAAATTACTTAAAAAAAATCAACATCCAATTGGTGCAAATTTTTATTTCAGGTATAGATTTTTGAAAAATTTTGAAAGCCTGCGTGGACAGTTAATTCTATATTATGTATACTACGGAGCGTGCTTAAAAGTTTGCTTTCTTTGTTTTAAAGCATTTTCAGTTTATTAATTTAATTTTGTTTACTTTATTTTATAATTGAACTTATATTTATTAAATATATCTATTTAAGTTTGATATATTTTATATATATATTAAAAAAAAAACAATTATTTTATTTTTTAATTCCTAATATGTATGTCTAGCAAACTTAAAGATATATTTTATAATTAAATAATTTTGTCTACACGTATCGTATTTTTTCTTAAAATTTCAATATAAAATAAATCGTAATAATTCATATGTATGTGTCCTTCATACTCCTTCTTTATTTTGTTTTATTCTTTCTTTCTCTCTCTTTTTCTTCCTCTTTATATGTATGTAAATATATCCTAATTATTTTTTTTTTTTAATTTTTTATTTCGTTTTGTATATTAAGAATTAGTTTTAATTATAATTATTATATTTTTGTGTATAAAACAACCTATTGGAGATAAAATTGTGGTTTTCATATATTTTGTTTTGGTTTTTTTTTTTTTTTTTTTTAATATTTATATTGAACCTTAAAGCTGTCATCGGAGTGGAAAAGAGCCTATAAAAAAGGCGAATAACACAACCCAGATAAAAGAAACCCCCTTAGTAGAACCACAAGAGTGTTGCATGGCTGCTGGTTCTTCACCTGAAATTATATTTTAAAATGTTAAGTAAGTGTTACAACAAAGAGGATTTTGATGTGTTCTAGAAATGGTAGTAATTCAATATAACTAGGATGTATGAGAAATCTATGATAAATATGTGTTTCCCTCGACTGGACATCAAAATCATAACAGTGACGAATAAATTAAGAAGAAGAATAATTTGAGGCAACTCGATTGGCCTTTGGCTTTGGGTTGGGGAAATTCTGTATGTTGCAAAATTCTGTATTCAAAATACTGTATGCCAAAATACTGTATGTCAAAAATTCTGTATGTTCAACATGCTGTACGAACAAAATTCTGAAATTCAAAATTCTGTATAGCAAAATTCTGGTTGGTCAAAATACTGTATTTCAAAATTCTGTACATCAAAATTCTGTATATCAAAATTCTGTAAAAATTTTTACAGAATTTTGAAATACAGATATAGTTAGTGTTTCCTATTTGCGGCCGTCTCCAGTATCCGGCCACCTTTTGGAAAATCGTTATAACTAGTGATTTCGCAGGCTTTATTCCAAAATTGTGCTCTTATGCTGTTCTTACATATAAATGAACAGTATAAGAGCAAAATTTTGGAATAAAGCCTACGAAATCACTAGTTATAACGATTTTCCGAAAGGTGGCCGGATACTGGAGACGGCCGCAAATAGGCAACTCTACCCTATTTAAAAGAGGGTTTACTATGAATTTACTTTATTAGGAGCTACGGAAAAAAGAGAGAGAGAAAACAAAACTACACTTATTTAAAAAAACAATCTGAATTAAACCACGTTGCAAACCTAAAACGGATCGAAAAAAAAATTAAATTTATATTGATTTTGACATTTTTTTTTGTGAAATGTATTTTGTATGTTTGAAAAAAGTTTGATTTGTGTTCCTAGAATTGATTTACTTTTTTACTTTAATAATTATGTTTGTATAAAATTAAAACTTTACTGTCAATAATTATATTTAAAGCTAGTAGTGGAGTAACTAAAGCTCAAAAATTGGCAATATTAGGGAACCCGGCCGAACAGCTTAGATTTTGATGATCTTTTTTTTCAAACGTCGGTAATTAAAAACACTTAAAAGTCTATAGATTAAAAATTGCCGGTGTTGCCGTTTTGATTTTTTTAAATTAATTGAAGATTTTTGTGAACAAAAAAATTTTTTTTCAAATTTTTTTCTTAAATTTCATAAATTTATTGATGCCAAAAAGATTGTCTAAGAAATTCAAGGAAAAAAAATATATGGGAGTGAGGGACAATCTTCCATCGTTTAAGCGATAGATGCAATTTTCTTATTAATTGACTTCAAACACAAAAAAAAAATAATTGAGCACAACGGCAACACTAGCAATATTTAAATATACATTTTTAAAAAGCTAGAAACTTAGTCATATTTGTAGAATTAAAATTAAGTTAATTGAAGCAAGGGCTTTTGAAAAAATGGTAACTGAACTCAGATTTTTGAAAAAAAAAAAAATTATTGAAAAAATTTTAACATGTCGTTTTTTAAACTTTTTCGTAATATAAAATGCATTTATTTTAAAATTTTTTTGGCCACATTTATTATGATTTGAGATTATAAAAGGAAATGTCAAAATGTATTACGGTTTATGAAAAAAATTAAAAAGTATTTAATTTTCGAAGAACTTTTTTTGATAGAAGTTTTGAAAAAAAATTTTACTTATTTTTTTTTTTTAAAGTTCCACATATAATTATAAAATTATTTTTTATTCATTTAATAACCCTTACAGTTGAAAGTTAAATAGTAAAAATTTAAAGTTCTTATTTACCAAAGTCTTTGAGAAAATTAATTATTTCAATGCAAAAATTCAGTTTTTATCAAAAAAACCCATTGAAATTAAAGTAATTTTTAATTTTTTTTTTCAAAAGTGTGATATACAGGGTGTCCCAAAAGTAATGGATCAAACGAAATATGCTGATAGGCCAGCTTAAGGACTCTCAGAATTTGGTAAATTGTTCATACCAAATCCTGACGGTTTTCGATTTAATGCATTTTTTCTGAAATTTCGAAAAATCCCGACTTTTCAACAGTATTTTGCTTCCTCCGCTCATTATTGATTTTTGTTTTTTACAATTCTTTCACTAAAACATTCCCTAATAATAAGAAATAATTAATTAATCAAAATATTTTTTATTTCATACACAATTTTGTTACAAATTAATTAACAGTTCCATGTTTTATGAAAACTCAATTTCTCACTTTTAATTCATAGCAATACCCTGAAAAAAATTTGTATGGTGTAACCCTGGTTTATTATTTTGAAAACTTGCCGTGTTATTGCAGTTTTCAAAAATGTATACAAATTTCCAAAGTTAAAATTAGAACTAAAGATATTACAATTTAAAAGCAACAAAACAGGGCTTTTCAGAGAAAAATAACAAAGAAAAATAAACACTTTTCTCGACTGTTGTTTGTTTATTTCTTTTTGAATAAAAGCCTCGATTTTTGTTTGTTATTTTGCTCTGAAAACCTCTGTTTTTTTGCATACAAATTGTAATATCTTTCGTTCTAATTTCATCTTTGGAAACTTTTATACATTTTTGAAAACTACAATAACAGGGCAACTTTTTAAAATAATAAACCATTCTCACACCATACAAAATTTTTTTGAGGTCTTGCTCTCAAATAAAAGTTAGAAATTGATTTTTTATAAAACTTGAAACTGTTAGTTAATTTGCAGCGAAAAATGGCGTATGGAATAAAAAATAGTTTGATTAATTAATTGTTCCTAATTATTTGGCAATGTTTTTGTAAAAGAATTTTAAAAAACAAAAATCAATAATGGGCGTAGTAAGCAAAATACTGTTGCAAAGTAGGGATTTTTCGAAATTTAACATGAATTGCATTAAATCAAAAACCCTAAGGATTTGGGATGAACAAGTTACCAAATTCTGACAGCCCATAAGTAGGCCAATCAGCATATTTCGTTTGATCCATTACTTTTGGGACACCCTGTATATTACCTTTTCTGCTTCGGAATTCAACTGATAATATTTATGGGCAAAAATTTTTTTTAAATAAATTTATATTTTATTTGAAAAAATTTGGAAAAAAGTCATTTAAAATTTTTTTAATAATTTTTTTTTTTTAATTCTGAGTTTGAGGACCATTTTTTCAAAAACTCTTAATTAAATTTAGTGGATTTAAATTTAAGAGATAAGAATGAGCTTCTGGCTTTTTAAAAATGTATTTTAAAATATTGTAGGTGTTGCCGTTGTTTTCAAAATATTTTTTTTGTGTTTGAAGTCAGATTATGAGAAAATTGCATTTATCTCTTAAACGATGGAAGATTGTCCCTTACTCCCTTATGTTTTTTTTGTCTGTAAGTTACCTAGAGAATCTTTTGCTATCATTTGTTTTATGAAATTTAAGCAAAAAAAAAATGGTTTTGTTAAAAAAAATTTAATTTTAATTTTAAAAAACAATACGGCAACATCGGCAATTTTTAATCTATAGACTTTAAAGTATTTTTAATTACCTACGTTTGAAAAAAAAAAATCGTCAAAATCTGAGCTGTTCGGCCGGGTTCCCTAATATGTAATTTGCTTTAGTTACTCTACTATAGTATTTAGTGTTTTTTTATCAAAGGAAATTTCTTTAAAAATGCTGTATTGAAAATACAGTATTTTGCCGTACAGAATTTTACAAAACAGAATTTTGCAAGTCAGTATTTTGTTCATACAGTATTTTGACGTACAGAATTTTGTATTTACAGTATAATGACGTACAGAATTATGGTCTTACAGTATTTTGACCCCACGTTTTTTTCTTGTCCTGAAAAATTTGAAATCATGGACTTATCATGTTTTGAAAATAAATGATTCAGTTAGCCTATCAACCGAATAAATAAACGTATGGTTGAACTCCAGTAGTTCTTTGTTTTGCATTTCTTACATTTCTTATTAAATTATAAGTACGGGATTCAAAAGTTATTCGAAGCCATGGTGTTTGTGTACTTACCATTAAGAACGTGAACTGCAACAGTTACGGCGATAACATTACTGAGCATGCACGTATAATTTCCAGTGTCATGCTTATTGGCATTTGCAATATATAAACGACTCAGCACCCTACCAGGCAGGATATCAGTTTTGACACTAAAAAATGAGAAAGACAAATAAAAAAGTATAAGATTAAATACATTGTTATGGTGTTGTTTGGATATATGTATTTGGTCAACCAGAGACCATTCAATGAACATCGTCAGTATTTAAGAGTTCTAATGTTTTACAATGGTGTAGCTGTGGCTGTAGCTTGTAGCGCAAGTTGAAGAATTCTCAACTTTTTGCTCAGCTGCCGCCAACTTTTTACGGTTTTTCCTCAGAAAAATTTTGACAGTACTATAAGATATTTAATTATAGGAAATCTGGTCAACCTTTTAATGGAATTTAGTAATTAGATTTCGTTTAATGACGGTTAGGACCATTCTCTGCTTTCAAAACTTTTTTTAATTACATAAGTAATAAGATATCGAAATTTAATTTTCATCAACTATTGATTGATATGTAGTTGTAAATCGCAATAAGGTTGAAAAAGAATTGTCTGTACGTAAGAGCTGTTTTGTAATATGTATTGTATACGTATCAACTTCTTACCTAATTCCTCCTCGACTTGTATCATAGTTAAGCATTCGATCTCCATGCTTCCATGTGATATAAGATGATGGTTGTGGAATTTTTGTAATATCACATTGAAGTTCAATAGTGCTGCCAGTTTTATAATATTTTTCTGGGGTCGAAGATCCTCTTTCGTCAACTATTTGGACTTGTGGGACTAAATTTATAAAGTACAAACAAAATTGTGTTTGTGTAAAAAAAGAAGAATTTTAACTTCACCATCTTACCAATAACTGATAAATAAACTAACAACACTAATGGTGGATGGGATGAAACTTGACACTCGTAAGGGCCGTCATCTCTTTCGTTAGCATATTGTATTTGTAGTTTCCAGTCATTAGGCTCCTCAAAATCAAATGAATATCTTGAGTCGCTGCTGTAAGTATGCCTTCCAAATGTTATTAGAGTTAAATCATCTCCTTTCCTTCGCATCCAAGAAACCTTAGAGATAATCAAATAATTTTAAGTCCATACAAATAAAAACCACCAAATATGAATCTTACTGTTTTTCCCTGTAGATCATTTACACGGCAATGAAGGTAGACATTTGTTCCCAATTGTGCACTAACATTAACTGTTGTATATGGTTCGGCGAAAAAAGGAAACGGCTCGTGTGTTGTCGCTTCAATAACATGAAACTCCTCATCGTCGGGAGTATCTGTAAATGGTGATGAAAACTCCTGCCAGAAGTTTTTCGGAAATAGATCGAACGGATCACCAGCTTTTGGACGTTTAACTAAAAATAAAAAAAAGAATTGTTGTTTAATAAAAGAGAGAAAAACTGTGTTTAATAATAATGTTCAAAGGTCAAAATAAAAATTAATCTTATTTCTGCTATTGAAGAGACTTTCGAATGTTTTAAAACCATTTGAGATCCTATCAATTTTCAGATAAGAACATAGAAAAAGTTGAGGAATTGCCTTATCTCTATTCTAAATAAAAGTCCTATTACCGACGAACTACGTTTTGTAGTAGGACTTTTATTTAGAATAGAGGTAAGGCAATTCCTCAACTGGTTTTAAAACATTCGAAAGTCTCTTCAATAGCAGAAATAAGTTTAATTTTTATTTTGACCTTTGAACATTATTATATTATACCTTTGCAGTATCATATATTTTCAAAAAAATGAATTCACAACATCACAACTGGGTCACAGTGCTGTAAGAAGGAAACAACTAAAATTTTTTGTACAAAATTTTTTTAGCATTGGGGAAGAAATGATCGCTAAAACAACTCCAAATGTCTCAATTAAGAACAGCGGAACATTGGTTGTTTAGAAAGGTTTCTCCATATTTTCGAAGGCATTACAAATTGAACGTTTTCTCTGATATGTCAGTGACATCCGCATTCGGAAACACCAGAAATATTGGAAAATCTCTACACTTTGTAACTGGTTGTTATTAAAAAAAAAAAACAGCGGAAAATAGAAATTCCTCTTCATCATTGGTTTTCACCACGTCTTCATAGAGTAGATGATTAAGTTTTAGGTGATAACGGACCCTAAAGGCAGAACCATAATTGGCGGATGGAGTCGGAAGCTACTGTCAATTGTTGTTGTTTTCTTTGTATTTTCGACAAGTTTTCTTTAGTCGAGTGCGGTTGCGAGCGCTGTTCCTCTCCGTTTTTATCCGACGATCCGACAATTATAGTTCTGGCTTAAGTTGCTTGTAAAGTAATAGTGATTTTCATGAAAACTCATGAGTAATTTTTCTGACCCTTGCTTGGTCCTATCTTTTCTGGATAATATCGTGGGCACAAAGCCAAAAACACGAATCTGCAAGATTGTAGTTTTGAGAAAACAGCTCCAAAGTTTTGGAAAGTCATGCAATCTTATGGAAACTCGTGCAACGCAAATTGATAGTTTAGGCTTCTAGGCAAAAGATGGAGGATTGGGATGCCGACGATATTAAGTACCTCTGGGTTTTGATAGACACAAGCTTTGAATCCAAATCTTCAAGCTATCCAACGCCCAAATTAGAAAAGGCTACGAGGCATTTATAACTCCCCAAGCCCAACCTCTTGGTAAAGATCTGTACCTTATATTGCAAGAATTCCCTCTTTGAATTGTAGGAGTATGGCAGACGTTGCAAATTCTCTCACTTTCAGAATCGTTAAGCGTTCTTACGTCTTAGTGAAGTGAAGTGTTCAACACTCGCGAGTAAGATAAGCAAGCAAAATTTATTTGTATGAAATCAGTCTGTTTCCCTGGAAATCAACCACTTTTAATAATGGGCAGAAAAAATGACGATTACGTGTCGTCAAGATGATCCACCTTGAGGCCAATCAATCAAATTATAAGTGCTGTAATGACTCGTCGCGTCGCTGAAGGAATTAAGCACTTCAAGCTGCATGCAAAGTTTTGAACATTAAAAGCATGGAACGCGTGGTGCTTTTCACTAGCCTTCATCCTTTTGATCTATTTTATCCTTACAATGCAAAAACAGGTTTAACCTCATAACGAAAAATGTACCTTCTTTTTTCTTTTTAGATTTTGATACTTTATTTGCCAGCTTCCATACTATAACCCCAATTAATTCCTAATTTCAAAACCTGTTGATAAGACTCTTTTAAAGAAATAAAATTAAAATGATTGATTACAGTACAAAAAAAAAAAAAAAATTACCCTACATAATGTAGGTAAGTAGGTACCTACCTAACCTACTGAAAAAAAATATTCAAATATTCTTGGTTCACATTATTTTTTCCTCGTCAATTTATTAGCATAAAGTATTTGAATAATTCTTTTCTAAATAGCAGAATTGGACATTAGCATAATCAATATTTGACAAAACAATCTATATTCTATCGTGTCTGTGTCCTGTTCACCTTTCATAGATCCATTCATTCCATTTCATTTATTTTGAATAATATTATAATGCAAAAGGAGAAAACCAACTTAAACATCAATATTGACAACCGTTTTACTTTGTATAATTTTTGAATTCAATGGTATTTAATTATAATTTCCTTTTTTTATTTCTATTTTTTTCGATTTTCATCTTCTATTGAATCGAGGACAGCCAAATACAAATAAATTGATTTAGCTGTCAATTGCATGCACATTTTGAAGAGAAATTATATGTTCCTGACGAGGAATTACTATCGATTTCTTTTGTTTTTCATTTTGCTAGGGATTACGTATCCACAGAGAAGAGTATTAAAGTGCTAAAACCAAACCAAAGTAAGTGATTATACCAATACCAGCAATAGTAACAACAAAACAGTAGCACATAAATAAAAAGAGATCTATCTTCGGTTATCCAGAATACACAGGAAACAGGAAATAACTTTTCATTACCAGAGTTCGCGTGAAAAGATTTAAATGATTTTAACTCGTAAGAAATGATAGCAAGCACACACAGGAAACGAAAATATAAGAATCATTTATATTCAGTTAAGACTTTTTGCATCATCTGCTTAATATCGGAAAAAAAAAAATCGATCCTTCCAATATCAATCACTTTATTTGGACTTTAATTCATTGTTTGGCCAGAATCACATGGTGAAAAAGTTTTCAAGCCAAGATAACAGATAGAGCTCTTTTAGTTTATGTATATAGGAGTTGGAGAAAAAAAAAACAAATACCATTAATATGGTTATTGCCTTTTTGGTGTGGATTTTGGCCAACGATTTGTGGCTGCTTTTCGATTATTGGTATGGAGGATATAATATTTAGAGATGTTTTTTTGTTTGTTGTTTTGTAACATATTGCATGGGATGGTAGATAACGATTTCGAGAGTGAACATTCCGGAAACATTTATTTTTTATAATAAAATAGTCATTTTTGTTTATATGAAAAAGATGTTTTGTTCTAATGTTTTATGAGAGTTTAATGTTTAGTGGAAAAGTAAAATTACATAAAGAACTTGTTTCCATTACAATGAAATAAATTGGTAAATTTGATATTCCTACCTATTTATTTTGCTATTAAAATACATCATATTCCCGTTTTGGAAAATTCGCGACAGAATACAAGTGTTTTGAATCTTTGACAAATTAAGAAGAAATTACATCAAATATAAATCAATTAGAGCTGATTGCTGAAACGAAACTTAAGGATTTAGTTCTACATATCGTCGCCGTAAAGCAAAATTGTTCTAAGTCACAAAAAGCAAATTTTACAGGGGACGATTTTTAAGTTTCAAATTGGTATAAAGCGACAATTTTCTACTCGTTTGCCATTCAAGTTATGTTTTTTATAAAGTTTGTTCTTTTCTCTTGAATCAAATATACAAGTTAACCTCATTAGTATGTGCATAATATTTCTAAATATTTTATAAAACTAAAAACCCAAAATTGGACATAGAACAAGAACAATTCCTATACAAGTACGTTTTTTCCTTAAAAGTGGAACAAAATATGATGAGACTTAGAACAATCAAGAATACTCGGGTCTCATTTTCAGAAGGGTTCTACCTGTGTTTATTGTTCTATGTCCCATTAAATTATACTATCTGCGGAATGAAATTTTTTTTGACAAAAACGGTTTTCAAATTCCGAAAGAGCACCCTCAAATTAGTAAAACTGCATCATTAACTCATTTTCGGTAAAAAGTGGATTTAGAACAATTTTGCTTTACGTCGACGATATGTACATCCTTTTGTGACAGTTTAAGCAGAGGAAAAAGTAGGAAAAAAGATTTTATGTTCTACTTAAATATTTAAGTTTTGTTTCAGCAAATGGCAGTGGCGTACGTTGATTCGTCGGGGCCCCGGGGCAAGACTATATTTTGGGGCCCCTTTGATATTTGTGGGCCCCTTAGATACAAAAAAAAGTACGCATACGCCATACATTTTTTGTTTTGTATGGCTTATTTATTTTTAGGTTTATTTTAATGTTTTAAAATGTTGTAATGCACTTTGCTATTTTTACATAAAACTTCAATCTTAAAAGTAGTAAATACTTGTAAAAAATTAAATATTTAGAGACCCCTAAAATAAAAATTTTTGAAGCTTACAATTGATAGGTCTTGGGGCTTCTGTTCTGAAGTAATATATACATATTTGATTTTCCATCATCAGATATAATTTTTTTTTATTTTGGGGCCCCTGAAAAATTAAAATTAAATATTTAGAGACCCCTAAAATAAAAATTTTTGAAGCTTAGAATTGATAGTTCTTGGGGCCTCTGTTCTGAAGTAATGTGTACACATTTGATTTTCCATCATCAAACATAGTTTATTTCTTTTGGGGCCCCTGAAAAATTATTTTTGGGGCCTCACAATTAATTACTTAGAGGCCCCTAAAATATAATATAATTTTTTTGGAGCCAAGAAATAATAGGTATTGGGGCCTCTGTTCTGATGTAATATTAGGAATGCCACCAAGAACGTAATGTTTTTATTTTGGGCCCTGATGTATTTATGTTGGGGCCCCTAAATTGATATTTAATTTTCCATTTGATTGTTTTGAACCATATAAGTAATAGCTTTTGAGGATCCTCAAATAATATTTTTCATGTCATCAGAAAATATGATGAATATTTTTGGGCTCCTTAGTAATATATTTTGGGGCCCTCAAATTAATATTTGATTGGGGCTCCTAAAGTAATGTTTAGTAATCCATCAACAAATATAATTTAATTAAAAAAATTTTTTTTTTAATTTAATTTTTTTAAGTCCATTTGGGGCCCCTGCAGGACCCTGGCTTGAAGTTGATTTTTGCTTTTTTGGGGCCCCTAATGTATTATTTGTGGTTGCAAAGTTTTTTCAAGTTATATTTTTTGGGGCCCTAAGATAAAATTATAATTTTTCTTTTAAAAAAGCAGTTTATTTTTTTTGGGGCCCCTGCGGCAACCCCTTTATCAATTCAATATACATTGTGTGGCTACCAATGCATTATACATTACACTGAATGACATAATTTGTCTCCCTTGTATCCGAAGTGATTGAAATACCTTTTAATTAACTTCGTTACTCAATTTCTGCTAACAGTTTTCTTTTCTGCATTGTCTCCAGTGGGGGCCCTGAGTGCGGTTGGGGGCCCCGGGGCGTCACCCCGCTTGCCCCAAGGGAGTGTACGCCCCTGGCAAATGGGTCTTAGGAGGATAAAGTTTAAAGTTTAATTGGAAAAAGACAATATAAATTGTCAAAGCAACTTTTTTTCAGTTCTTAAAAGAAATTTTACATCGTTTTCGATTGGATGTCCAGAATCGTCTGGAAGCATCCATCAGAAGTCTTCTGAAAGTGTTTTACTGGCACAAAAATGAAAATAGAACGCTCCTCCGAAAAGAAATTCTCTTCTCGATTTCAAGTCAGAATCCACTCAAAATTACTTATACATACATATTTTTATTAATTTGTATTTTATTTTAAGAATTGAGTGGAAGCAATTTAAACTATTTTATTGGTTTTCAGAATGAGTGAATCTTTGAGTGAAACAACCAATTGAAAACTACATTTGATTTTCTGAAAACCAATAGGTATGTTTGGCATGAATTTTATCTTAAACATATTGAATGAGTTATTTACAAGAAATCGCTTTCCTTCTCTAGCCCTATTTAGATTAAAACAAAATATTTTAAGAAAGAGTAGGTGTGTGGCTAACGCAGAAGGGCAAAGTCCTTCCAGCAAAGCCCCCTCTCCGATATTTGGTTGATTTGTTTGGGTTCCGAAAAGATGTCCCTTTTTTTGGCCCTACTCTTTTTTTTTAAGGACGAAGGCGCCGCACAGTGCGTCGATTGTATGGAGATGATGGAAAAAAATCAATTTTCAAAAACTAAGCTGAGTTTGCATACAAAGTTTATTGCAAATGTAATAACAACAAGTTTTACAAAGTTTAGCAAAATTTTCACGCCCCCTGCCACGCCCACTTCTTAATATGATTATTTATATCTAGAAAACGACATGCACGATTTGAATAAAACTGTAGAATTTTGATGATCGAGCTCAAAAATATAAAATGGTGTCGACCATATCCGCCCCCTGCCACGCCTACTTTTGTATAAATGATTTAATTCAGGAACTTGTAATTATAAAACTCGAAAAAAAAAAAATAAAAAAACGATATTTTTTGTGTTTGATAATTTTTTTTAATATTTAAATTTTATTCTTGTGAAGTTAATATGAGCTGTTAATACCTATATTAAAGTGCACAATTAAAAATGGTTTTTCAATTTTCTGTATCCGATGAAGATGATTGATTATCGTCATCGTCATCACAATTAATTATATATTTTTTGATAGTGTCATCGTAAATTTTGGGCTTTCTTTTAATTTTTCTTTGCGATGAAATAAATGGGTCTGACAATAATAATAAGTGATTTAAAACGTCTTTGCAGTTATTTGTTCTTGAAGATTTCCTTGAATGATTAAGCCTGGTTCGGCGAAAAGTCTTATGCAAGCCTTCAAGAGCTTCCTCAGACAATTGACCAATGGGTATCGGTATATGAAAGCTTTTCATTACATCTACACTATGAAAAAATAGTTTGTGCAATGTACAAGGCATATAATACCATCCATATAAATTCAAATAAAGTGTACGTGTTTCATGGATGAGTACATCAAAATTTTCAAAATGTATTTCAGCACCTGTTGCCATTACTCGTAATATTACACTTAATTTTTGAATCAAAGTTTGGTCGATTTTTGTGATTTCGGAACTTTTCTCAGGATTAGAAAAAAATGTCCGAGCAGTGTTGCCATCGTTTGATGAACCAAAGCCTTGCTTTGGTTGGTCAACATTTAGTCCCATTTTTGTTTTGAATTCCATCTGAATGCGTTTTTTTTCTATTTCGAAAAGAGTTTTGTATTCCTCTCCTTGGACTCGCCATTTTTTAAAGGGCAGCCTATAAGCAATGTGCAACATACATTCAAACGACCTTATCCAGAGATGGAGAGTTGAAAGACCGAAACGATAGTTTTCTTCGTTTGGTTGTTTCTCATAACATTTGGCTGTATTCATTTCGCTCGGGAGTGCTCCGCAAATATAGCATTTAGATGATGAATTTGTTCCGGATAAGACATTGCACACACTTCCATCAACCATGGTCATATAAAACTCGAAAGAAACATTGCAGATTTGTCCTGCTATCATTTCGGTATGGTCATAAAGGCTCATTATTTTTTCTTGCATATTTGTCTCCTCCCGTCTTACAAGATCGGAACACTCTTTTTTAAATAAAAATTTCACGGGCCTACAATGTAATATTGATCCAGGACGATCATTTACCCAAAGAGAAACACCAGAATCGATATCGACCAATCTTAGAGGTACAAATGCTATAAGGAACAAATATTCGTCCGAATTTTTTAGTATTATCAAATCTTAGCTTATAAGCACTATGGTTGCCACTGCCATCAAAACCCCATTTGCAAATTAGTTTAGCTTTTGTTTCTCTACTCACTGTGACAGATTTGCAAATGCTTTTAACAGTTTTCTCCATAATATCCTGAAAATCAACTTCCGCTGAAGATTCCGTAACGTCGCATTTTGGAAGAATACCAGCCTTAGCTTTCCGTAATGCGTAAATACTTGGGAAGCAGTCCTTGTGCAGAGCATTCACGGTTTTTCTCAATACCTCATACTTTCGTTCTGTTAAGTCAAGGTCAAGATACAATGCAAGGGCTGCTCCCGGTGACAAAAACTGTTGCTCTGAATTTGAATTAGTGCTTGAATTTAATGCTGCTTGGTCTGTAGCATACTTTAATTCCTCGAGCGATCTTGTCCTTACCAAATCATGAACTTTTTGTTTTTTAGTTTTTTGGCAACACTCAACAAATTCTTTTTGCGGTCTCCCGCGCTTATTACTAAGGTCTTGGCTTGTCGATGCACTCATTAGAGTTAGGATGTTTTGGGGAAAGGAGTGAAAATTGTCAAGCCAGTCTTTATTCTTTTTTAAAAACCTATCACGTTTTCTGTGGCAACTTTGCCAACGTTTATTTATTTCCGAGCAAATTGTTGATGCGTGTTTTTCTACGATTTCTTGATCTTCAGGCTCTAAATTTGATTGTATATTTAGTTTTAACTCCATAAACTCCAAAACATCACGCACACGGGCTGTTGAGTTGGAAAACCAAACATCAAAAAGCTCCCTATTTGAACACATTCTGTAAAAAATACTTGTAAACAAACACTTGTTGCAAGAGAAAGCGCAGGCTGCTGCAAAAAAATCTTACTTTTTTTAAAAGGTATAATTGTGTACTACTTTTAAATAAAAACACTTTTTTCCCATCGGACCCCTCCAAAAATATATAGCTTATCGAAGTTAGTACTTAACACGCACAAAGAAGCTTAGATTTGGACTCTCAAAAAAAATATAAATTTACATGCAAAAAAAAAATAATGCAGTTAGAATAATAATATTTTCTCTCCTGAATATGAATCTAGCAAAAAAAATATCATATGTTCTTTTTTTCTTCAACAAATGCTCTTTTGAGCATTAACGAAAAATCTTACTCTCATTTTTTGTTTTTTTTTATTGATCTTCTGAGCATCTCTGACGACAGAAGATTGAACTTTATCATAAATTAACTGTTGATTCATTCACTCAGACTAATTACCTTGAATTTGGCATACTTGCTCCACATTTTTGGCAAATTTTTTTTTTTGATTTTTTTCCACTAGTCGCCGCACTGTGCGCCGCCACAAAAACGGGGCCACCAAAAAACCGTTGTTCAATTTATTTTGAACTTCACAACAAACAAAAAACTATCTAATATTTATTTTTAGGCACTTTTCAAAAATCCAAAAACACAACCCCGTTAGTATATCCAGAAAAATTTTTTTTTCTGGATTTCGTAGTTTTTACACAAATTTGCTTATTTTCAAAAAAAAGCCGAACTTTCAACATTCACTGAGAATTAAAAACTATCGGTGCTATTTATTAGAAATATGGCGCATTATTTCGATAAAGCAATTCTTAAAGATTATGTGAAGCTTCAAAAGAATAAAAATATGTTTTTTTTACAGCTTTTGGGCGATCTTTTTCGGTTTGTTACAGAAATGTCACATCGGGCTACAAGGGGTTAAGTAACTTTGTGGAAAATGAAATGTAGTTGAATTATAATTAAAGGTGTCTAGACAAAAAGTCAGAGATAAAGCCAACCTTGCCAATTGGGCATTTTTTTATGATTATGATGATGCATTTCTCTTAAGCTTCCATTACCATAGGTATTTTACAATTTCACTCAGTTTCCATTACCATTTTGAAACAAAACAAAAATAAATGGAAAAAAAAAAATGAAAAAAAAAACTGTAAAAGAATAAGACCCAGTCCATAATAAATTACATTAATAAATTTGATAAACTTACGTGGTGTTGTTGTTGATCTTGCAATAGGAATGGCTGGATAGAATATTGCCATTATACAAAGAAGCCTAAGAACCATGATGCTGAAAAGAAACACAAATGTACAACATTATTATTCGTTTGAAAATCTAAAATATTGAAAGAAACATTAAAATTGATGATCTTGTGCCAAAATCGTTGCAGCTCCATTTTTTAAATTTAATCCAATTATTGCTATACTTACAATAATTGCTAATATTTTTTTATTTAACCTAAAACTTGATTAAAAAATGTGGAAATATTCAATTTTTTTTTAAATCAAGTTTAAGGTTAAACAAATTAAAGAGATATTTTAGTGGATTTGTCGTACATATTTTTAAAAAAATTTTATTATGAAGGATTACATTTCTATTTGAGAGACAGACCCTCTTAATGAGTTCCACATATTTTTCAATTTGTAAAAAATAAGAGGCAAGGGATTGTTGAACTCTTTTAAAATTTACTGGAAATCTACCACACAACCTAAATTTGAATATATGAAAATATTGAGTTACAGTTAAGGATAGAAAATGTATATTCAGTATATGAGATTGAAGAGTACTTTGAATGCTTTCTTATCTTAGAATTCCATTTTATTCCTTTATCAAATCATATTCCAAGAACTCTATCGGTTTATTTATAGCCAGGATACATGCATTTCTTAAACCTTTCGTCAAATAAAGGTATATTTTCAAAATCTCTGATCGAATTTCTACCACAAATCTTTAATTCGATTTAAATTTAAAAGTAGATGCTATTCTGCATTGAAATTCAATCAATGAAAAGGGATGAATACCAGTTTTCTGCTTTGTTGCCTTTCATAGGAAAAAAAACATATAATGCAGGTAACATGGCATTGGATGACAAAGAAGGGTTCATATTGAACCTAACCTAAATGCAAAATAATTCTATGAATCGAAAATTCAACTTATGACGTATCTAATTAAATTGATTAATTCAATATTTGCTGTAAATTTATAGTTCTAAGAAAAATTGTACAGATTGGTAAATTTCGGTTCAGTATGAGTAGTATAGTACGAGAGCAAAAATTAATACGAATACTTTTATAATCGATATCGGAGCTGAATTTCAACATCCACAATACACATTTATGTAAAGTCACATGAAATCCCTTTATTGGCTTTTTGCAAAGCCGATTGCAAAGAGAAAAAAACAGAGGAAAATGTGATGTGGAAGTGAACAATTTATGTTTTTAAAATATGATTGTACATGACATATTATTGCAATGTTTTTTTTAATGCTTGATCAAAAAATCCAAGCATCACGATATGCCTATCCAAATATTTTGTAATCTTTTTTTTTTTTTATACAATGATGAATTTCAATACAACAATTAAACATTAGGAAAAAACTAAATTTTTCGTATCACCTCACCATATATAACTTAAAAAAAAAGAGATAAAACAGGAGGTTTTGTAGAGTTTTACATAATATTATAGAGGCTTAAATACGACAATACTAATAATAAAAATTCATGAATTAATTTTTGAAGGATTTCGATACGAATTTTTGCTATCATTCTTCTAATAATTTTGTATTGTTTTTATATGTTAAGCGAAGTAAGCGATTACAAAACAATTTACATATGTTTGTTGATTTAATATATCTTTTAAACCTAAACACTAAACAGATTAGGTAGATTAGTTAGATTACTAAATTTTTGTTTGCATTTGAATGTATATAAATATTTTTTTAAATTTTAATCTTGGCCCTTAGGGAATTTTGCCAGTTGTGATGATTCTTATTTGAAAAATGTATGTACATATACATATATAATAAATAAATAAAATAAAGTTGCCCTCATTCAATTCTACAAAGCATATGTAAGCTGAGCTTACCAAACGACGGGAATTATTAACATCTCGCAAAAACTCATCTTTCCTAATATTTTACATACCTATCATGATTGAAGACGATAATTTTAAAATCAAAGTAGAATGACGTTAATTTTAATTGATTTTTAGTCATAAAACAATTTTGAAAAACAGTAGGTAGGTACCAATTTAAAAAAACAGAAAAAATTGGCAGCCTTTTGGGATCGATCCTTTAACTCTTGGGTTATCAGTAAGTGCTTTACCATTTGGCTATCTCATAGTTAAAAATAAGCGTGATAAAATTCAATTAAAACTTAAATCTGACAAAAATTTTAAAATTCGTTTGCGTTGTTTCAACTACAATTTAAAGATGTTTCATGTAAGTTCTTCAGAATTAAATCAACGTTGACCATATTACATTTTAAGTTGCATTTTCTCCCGCAGTTAACCCAATAATTTTCCACGAATTCGATTCTAGAATTATTGACGACCTTCAAAGAACGTTGTGAACAGGAACCTTGTAGATCGAAAAATATCTCCGAGTAATAGATAGTGGCTATAAGCAAATGTCAAATAGGTAATCTAAATGCAGTCAAAAATTACTATGCAGCACTGTTTTAAGCAAACTCAATAATGTGAACATACAACGACATCAATCAAATATATAAAATCGGATATTTTTTTAAACCTTCGACCGTGTTCATATTATATGCAGGGTTTGTAGAAAGAGTCAATATTTCTCTACACTTTTTAACCTGTAGAGCAGGGTGGTCCAAAAAATATTTGTATCGATATTTTGGCGGGCCACCCACTTAATTTGTTCCACTTATCTATAACATTAACGTTGTGAAATTTCAAGTCGCTACCTTAAGCGAAAGAGGGTGCTGATAACAGTTCAATGTTTAGGTTTTATACGCAATTTTGTTTTTTTTTTTCAGTTTTGTTTTCAAAAGTTAATATTTTATTTTAATTTTACCTGACTTTATTAAACATACATATTAAAAAAATTTTTTAAAAATGTGAGCAATAAATTAAAAACAGTCATTAATAAGCAAAAAGTTCAAATAGAAAGTCCTCTACAAACAAACGTGTGTGCTATTGATGAAATTTACCTAAAAGTGGTACCAAAAATTATTATTTCGATATTTTTTCAGAATAAGTACAACAACTTTCAAGCAATTTTTTACTTTTTTCAAATTTTTTTTTTTACTTTTTCCAAACAAAAAAAAAATACAATTTTTCAATATCGATCAGCATCCCCTTCTATATGAGGTAGGAGGCTGAAAATTCAACAGTATGATACCAATAGGATATCGAACCAAACTAAAGGGTGGCTCGACCACTTTTTGAAAATTTTATTTTTCCCATAAAGCGTGGACCCAGAGAGTATTGCTTTACGACCGGTGAAGAAGTTCACGTACAAAATGTACGAGAATCTCTTTCACACAGTGACACCAGCTGGTTTTACATAAATAACAAAAAAAAAAAAAAAAACACAGGACACAGCTAATATTAGAACATCTTCCATCGTGAATTCTAGGTTTTAAAACTGTTTTCAAAAAATTTATGGATGCTTCTGTTTCGGAACATTACAGAATCATGTGTAGCATTTGTAGCATTACAGCTTTATTTAATGCCAACAGACTTAACAACCTTCATCTGTAATTGATGAAATGTTTAACACTTTCTGTAGCAGAAGCAGGAACTTATAGAAAAGTCTCTTAAAATATTAAATATGTACTGTACATATGTACATATATAAGATGTTTTCACTATGATAATTATTTGTTGCTATAAATTTCTACCTTTTCAATTTATATATTTTTAATTAAAATAAAAAGCATTAATAAATCGTAATTTTTTATAAGAAAAATTAAAAGTCCCATTTATTGAGAAAGATTATTTCCATCATGCAAAAGTTTTTTTTATTCCCACAAGAACAAAGAAACAAATTTCAGATGAAAAAAAAAAAATTATATTCAAATCTTAAGAACCGTTCTACAATCCCTTTCTTAAAACAACCGTAATCTCCTATCTATGTAAAGTATGTATGTGTATAAGGTGGCAATGCAGATAAACCTTTTTAAAGTCTTTTTTGGAATTCTGTTTGTGGTAGTTAATGAGTTAAATGAGTGAAGGGTGGTAAGGTGGAAAAGGTTATGGAAAGATATTTTTAAGTAAAAACCTACTATACCTACCTACTTTTGATAATTTTTCTTTTTGTTTTAAAGCGATTAAAAAATGTTCTTCTTAGAATTTTTTTTAAGGTTAAAATGAATATAAAGAGAGTTTGATCAACAAAATTCTTCCAACATCAATGTGTTTTTTTTACACTCACCTAGAACCACCCAACTTTTACCCCATCATTTTTCATAATTAATTCGATTAATTAGTAAAAGAAGCACAGCCATAGACTTTACCCAAGTGTTTTGAAAAGCAGTTCATATATACAAAAGGTTTATGTAATGTACATTCATTTGATGGAAATAATTTTTTAATTAAATGCACTAATTGAAATCTAAATTGATTTTTTTGCTATCGTATCTCTCATCAAATGATACAATAAATGAAATAAAATGAATGCATCTGTCAATATTATAATGATTTGCTAAAAACAACCTTTTCATGCATTATGTTTTTTTTTTTTATAAAAACGGATGTCAAGCGGAAATCAAATATTTCCAGGTATTATCATAACTAATTAGTTTTATTTTAGAGGTAACATCTGTATCCTAATCAATTTTAGATAATTTTTTTGTATAAAAGGAATGCGGGTTTTGGTTTTAAATATGTATGTGTTTAAGTTTTTTTCAAATTAATTTTATTGCTTTGGGAATTTGCAATTTCTAATATAAAACAATTATTATGGATACCATATGGTTTTCAATTTAAAATAATATTATTAAAAATTAGCTAGATATCATATGAATTTCAATATTGTGAATTAAATAAATTGAATTTTTTTTTTCTACTAAAATTTATGCAAAGCAATGTGGGCTACAAGTAAGAGTCAATATCTTCCCGGAAGAATGGGATAGGAATTTTTATATCCATTTATGGGTTTTCCATTCTAGCACTAATTTTGATTTTGCCCATAACTATAGAAGGGTTTCTCTGAACTATAAATATAAGCTAACATCCTGACTACCAACCTGACACATTATGCATGTTTTTAACCTCAAAAAAAACAAGCAAATTTTAATGTTTTGGTATTAACATTGAAAATTATCAGGCATTAGTTTATTATCCAGTTTAAATTAATGTTTTGTATTTTAATAGCATTTTCAAATAGTTTTATGGAAAAAATTGATTGTAATGAATAATGATTATTATTAAATGGGTGGCATAATTTAAAAATTTTTTGTTGGTAAAAAATCTTTAACCGAGTAAAAATGGAATTCCGCCGCACCAAACCGCTGCACCACGTCCGCACCTTGATCAAACATTTTTAAACCGCTACACCACCGCTGAACAACGTCCGCATCATTTCATTTTGAAAAAATGAAAAAAATATGAAACAAATTCGCTGCACCACTGCCGCACCACGTCTGCACCATGATCAAAAATTCTATTCTCGTACTTATACAAATGTTTAAGTCGTCTTCAAAGTTATTTTGACTTCAGCACCAAATTGCTAGTTCGTTCAAACATGACTTGGTGGTCGAGGCGTTGGACTTCTAGCTGAAAGTGCTCTGGATACTCGGGTTCGAATCTCCTTCGCGTCTGTAGTATTTTTTTATTTTTCAATAATCCAAAATTATGTATCATGATGCAGCGAATTTTTCATAAAAAATAAAATGGTGCGGTCAGGATTTTTTCTATTTTTTTCTTTAATTTTCTATTTTTACATGGGTTATGTTATATTTAAAGTACTAGTACGTAGTAGACAAAATGCTGACATGCAACTTCTTTATCATTGTTCTTTAAAGAATAATACTGGAACATAGCTCGACGAATGATGCGGTATTGTGTTAGTAGTAGATGTCATGCCATGTCATCAGCATAAGAAAGAATTTGAATGGAATTTAAAAACGAAATTTTCCCTGGTATTGACTTTTGAGTTCACTCTATTGCTTCAAGAAGAATTTGATTTGCTTGTTGACTTTGAAGTAGCAGCAAGATATTTCCATGGTCAGATAAGTAGTTGAGTGTGTCCTTGTCAACGCTATCCTAGATGACTTTAAAGCCACCGACAAAGAGTTGTTGTAATATCGATTTTAAAATATTATTTTGTTCCACAGGCTGTCAGTGCGAATATTTAATTAATGGTTTTTCTCATTTTACAACGCAGGCAATGTTAGGCTGGTACTCAAAAAAAGTCGACAAATTATATTTCGATGTTAAAAAGACTTATAATTCTGCAGTCTAGACCGTCAATCACATAAGTGATTGGGCAAATGCCTGGCACGAATTCCAGCATGATAAATTTGATTGACACGTAGAACCAAACAGCCTGAGTTGGCAGCAGGTTTTCCGACCGTCTCGTCAAGCCAAAGATGTCCTCTTTTAAAATCATCCCATTAAATCCACCAGGAACAACCTTTTCACCATCCTTCGGGCTATTATCATACCAATTTATTGAGTGCGTTGTCGAATAATTCCTGATATAATTCATATCCCGTCTTTTGTAAATTTTTTTGTTTATTTTAATTTTTGTTAAATTTTTTAGCAAGAGTTTCGTATGAATGAAACAATATATAATCTGCGTAAAATGTTCTGTGAAGTCCATTTATGAATATAAAATTCAATCGAAATGCGGAAGTAATATTTCTGTCTGAACGCAGCCCGAGGGTGTAAAAAAAAAAAAACTGAAGTCGAAACGCTACATGAGCAAAAATTTGGATTATTATTTCTTTTTTGCCTGAAGCTGAATATGAAGATTCCTGATCCGTCAATTTTACTTGGGGTTTATGGAGGGCAATGGACAGACGGAAACCACTTTTCTGGACTTTTAAATAACTGAATTTTGAGTTTGAACAAAACTTCGTATCATTTTGTTTACATGAAACCAACCCTGTGTAAAGCTATAACAAATTTAAGCCCATGAAAAATCCCATATTTAAATTCGTCCTGTTCTTTTAGACTATATACGGGTATAACTCAAAATGTTCATGAACTTTTTGTTTGTCTTATCCCAACAAATATAAGTTAAGGTTCACAGACTTTATATAAAATTTAAAAAAAAAAAAAAAAATAATCAATTTTATCTAAACAGGCAAATAACCAAAAACTCAATGGTTTCAAATTGAAATAAACAAAAACTTGATTGTTGATCTTTTTGTTGCCCCAAACGCAATTTAATTTCAAAGTAAACAATAGTTTATTAAAACTTTTCCTAACCAAAGCTATCAACACTCCAAGCAACAGTCAGAATACCTAGCTAGTGCATATTGTGGGTAGGTGTTAAATGTCTGTCAAGCAATTCGACGAACACAAACATAATAAAACTAAATTAAAATTATGTAAATAGGTGAAAAAAAGTTCAAATCTAAGGTAAAGGGGTGTAGTTACTGGTATATCCTTTCTGTTTACTAAGGAAAAAGTTTAATAAAATGTAAGATGTTTCGAAAATTGAAATGAACAAAAATAATATTCAAAGATATATAAGATTGGCAAACTCAAAAAGTATATTATTACCCCAGGGAGAGGTTTATATATGTGAGAAAAGTGAGAACTGCTTTCTTGTTTTTTTTTTTTATGTAATTTGGGGTGGATCTGGTTCTGGATATATGTTATTATATCTATCCCCTGATGAATGAATGAAAAGACGAGATTTGAAAGTTTAAAAAAGTTGATTAAATAAGAAGTGATAAGTGGTGATGAATCAAGGTGTTCTAATTTAGTGACAGCTATAAAAGTGAAATAGAAAATTTATACATTTTGACAATTTTTAGAAATGTGCCAACATTTTGTTTAAAATGAATAAACAGTTGTTTCTCATTTCAATAAATATTTCATATACACGAAAATTAATTAACCCTCAGTAGGCACACCTCTTTTTTGTGACGTGATAGGCACACGGGTGCGAATTTGGTTTATACTTTTCATGTAGAACTTTTTTCGGTGACAATATTTTATAGAGAATCAAGTATGAAATTGATGTAGGATATTCCGAGGAATTCGAATATTGTATTCACAATTCCGAAAAAAAATATTTTCACCCTTATAAAGAGACTTTTTTGTGACCACTTTTTTGAAAAATCGTAATTTTTTTATTTTTGTCCTGCCAAATTCGCACCCGTGTGCCGACAGAGGGTTAATTTAAGGCGCGATGAACTCGTATCAAGCTTAAGTTTAGTGACTTAAATTTTCTATCTGATTGAAATAATATAGGACCTATAATCTTCTAGCAGTTCTGAGCAGCCAATAATGCAAAATAAGGTTATATATGTACTTAAGTCTTTTAATGGTCTTTTTGTTAATGCTTTCGTGTTTTTCTATTTTTTGTAATTTAATATTTCACCTAATTATATTAATAAATAAATAAAATTATTCATAATTTTAATACTAGAATTAAATTGCAAGAGGTGTTATAGACTGGATTTGATCTAAGATTCTTGGGCGTAACAGTAGGTCACACTTACATTAAGGCTACAGTAGCCTTGATTAAAAAAAAAAAAAACAAATTGGGATTGGGAACCAGTTGGTATGCTCTTTTTAAGGAATTATTTAAAAACACACAGAACTAAAATTTTCAAAAAATCAATCGAAAAACCGATTTTAAAAAATTTTAAACTTTATTAGAAATCCAAAAATGCATTTTTTTGATAATTGTGTTTTTTTTTACTAACCATAAACGTACAACACTTATCTTTACACAAGAACGAAAAAGAATTCAAAATGTTGTTTTATTTCATTTATAATCTAAATATTTCAATGAAAAAATAGTAAGATGTAACGTGTAGTGTTACATCTGCCTATATTTTCATAAAAAAAAAAATTTCTCTGATCTGGATGTGCGAATATGTTAATCATATAGTTTTTGGATCGCTGAATCCAGATTCGAAGTCAATTTTGCCCTATCACGTCAGGTTTCTGAGATATCCTCAAAAAAATGTAAAAAAAAAAAAAAAATAAATTTCTTATCTAGGGTTGCGTCTAGGTTTTTCATATAGTTTTTGGGTTGCTAAAACCCGAATTCGAACTCTATTTTTCCGTATCACGTCAGGTTTTTGAGATATCCCCAAAAAATGTCAGATAAGAACTTTTGTTTGAGTTTAGACATTTTTTGAGGATATTTCAAAAACCTGACGTGATACGCCAAAATAAACTTTGGGTTCGGTTTCAGCGACCCAAAAACTATATGAAAAATTTATTCGCAACCCCAGATAAAAACTTTTGTTTTTTTGGTTTTGACATTTTTTTGAGGATATTTCAGAAACCTGACGTGATAGGGCGAAATTGACTTCGAATCTGGATTCAGTGATCCAAAAACTATATGATTTACATATTCGCACATCCAGATCAGAGAAATTTTTTTTTTGTTTTCGTGACATTTTATGGGGTTATCTCGAAAACCTGACGTGATGGAGCAAAACGGACTTCGGATTCGGTTTCAGCGACCCAAAAACTATATGAAAAATTTAGTCGCAATCCCAGGTCAGAACTTTTATATTTTTTTGTGTGGCTGCCCTACTAACAATTTTGCTTCTATAATGCTTTAAAGAAGCAACAATTGCATCTGTAAAGCTTTATGTAACCAAAATTGTTTGTCGGGTGTGTAATCATTCTGTGAGGCGCGTACTATTACACGATGCCTCTTGAGTCAAGGACTCAAATTTGGCATTTATCTTTTGAATTAAAATTTGTTGTTGTTGTATTGCACCAAGAAGCTAAAAGAAATGTGAGGGAATGATGAAAAAAGAAAAAGTGGAAAAATAAACGTCAAAAAAGAGTCTCGGATTCACGACCCACGACTCTCCGGTCGGATAATTTTTTTCTTTCATCTTTTTTCTCTTTTGCACTCATTTTTTTTTTTAAAGAGTCGCGCCTCTTGAGGCTTCATGTAATTGCTGACAAATTCTTATGTTCTTTCAAGAGAGAAAAGGACGAAAATAGATTTCATTGGTATCAAAAGTGTTTACAAAAGATTGGACCTTAGAAATAGGCTCGATTTTAATAGAATTCGATTTTAACAAAAAAATTCATGGTAATAAAACAAACATCTTACTTCTAAACTTAGATAACTAAAACAATGAAAGTTAACCATAGTTTACATGCGATCTTAAAACAACGCACCAATGTGAACCCACCTTAATGTTTTTTGATTTTCGCTGAATGCTTTCATTCATTCATTCAGTCATGAATGACATTTCATTCCAGTCGATTGGAAATTTTCCAATAGATATTCCAGTTGTTTTTGTTTTTTTTTTTTATTTTGTATCGAATTTTAATTTGTTTAATTTCGTTATTTCGGTTAAAAAAAAGTAAAATAAAAAGTGATTCTGCACATCTACGCGTCATTCTCTTTCGTTCGGTGTATAATTTATGCCCCTTCGGTTTTTGGGGGCCCGGTAATTGGTACCACAAAAACCATGCTCGCCGTTTAATTATATGATGATGATGATTGTATTATTTCGTAGTCTGTAGAGTATTGTAACTCGATTGATGAAAAATAAAAAAAAAATTAAAATAATTTTTAAACACAATTAATTACAAGCAAACTTACAAGTATAAATACCGAAAATCGTTCATACCTGAACGACTTGTATTTAAAAGTTAAAAATTGATCATTTAAAAAAACGGTTTGGTTTGATAAAAATTATTTGTCAACTGTAGAAAAAAAAATTATTATTTCTATCTTGGTGACCTCAATCCAGCTTATGATTTAAATTATAGGAATAAAAGTTACGCATACGCCTCAGTGAACCACCGAAAATTAAGAACATTTTAGGAGTGGGGTGGTACGAATTTTTATACTCATGTATGGTTAGATATTCACATTATTTTGTCAAATTCGGCCGTCTGGCAGGTTTTTTTTTCAGCCGGAGGATTGGGGTGGGCGTTTTTCAACTTAACCAAACGAATGATATACCAAAATATCAGAAAAACTTTCCTGATTGAAAAATGTGGATCAAAGACGTATATCTTCATATTTATGTGCATTTTTGCACTCTCTACTCCCAAAAATTGCTGCCGGCTCTTGGTTTAAATTTCTCTGTCTAATTCAAACAGTTTTACGATAGTAAAAAAGTGCACCTTAAACTTGTTACCGACAAAGTATATGTACATTAGGGTGTCCGTTATTTCCCAACGTGATGTTTTCGGGGGTGACACCCCCCAGATCGAAAGTTTAGGGCCTAAATACGGGGAATTTAGCAAAAAAAAAATTTTGGGGGTCATTAACCCGTGCCTCTAAGGTCATACTTTCCCCATACAAATTTGTATGGGAAATTTTTAACTCATACATAAAATTTTTTTTCTCTCGAGTTAAATCATCTATTTTTAAAATGTTTGTTGATTCTGGTTGGAAAATAGTTCCTTTAAAAGATTACATTCAAAATTTCCCGTTAAAAATTTTTTTTATATTTTATTTCGGTTTTTGAAATTATTTGCTGTTTTCGTAGTTTTTGCTTTCACCTATCACATAATTTTAAATGCAGTTTTATTGGTTTTTAATTCTTTTCAAATATTGCATTCAAAAATTTGTGTATAAATCAAAAATTTTAATTTTTTTTTATTTTTTTTGAAATTTTTGCCGTTTTTATACGTTTAAATTTATTTTTCTCGAACTACAAAAGATATGTTTACAATATTTTTATTGAATTTTGTTTAAAAATTATTCACCTAAAAAATTACATCAAAAAAGTTGCAAACAAGAAAGGGTAAAGTATTTAATAATATTTTTTTATAAAAAGGCAAAAATTTCCAAAAAAATTTTCAAAAAATTGAAATTTTTGATTTATTCACAAATTTTTTAATGCAATATTTGAAAAGAATTAAAAACCAATAAAACTGCA
This sequence comes from Episyrphus balteatus, assembly GCF_945859705.1. NCBI lineage: Eukaryota > Metazoa > Arthropoda > Insecta > Diptera > Syrphidae > Episyrphus > Episyrphus balteatus. Next base: position 68,765,591 of record NC_079135.1, read on the forward strand.
TTTAAAATTGTGTGATAGGTGAAAGCAAAAACTACGAAAACAGCTAATAATTTCAAAAACCGAAATAAAATATAAAAAAAATTTTTAACGGGAAATTTTGAATGTAATCTTTTAAAGGAACTATTTTCCAACCAGAATCAACAAACATTTTAAAAATAGATGATTTAACTCGAGAGAAAAAAAATTTTATGTATGAGTTAAAAATTTCCCATACAAATTTGTATGGGGAAAGTATGACCTTAGAGGCACGGGTTAATGACTCCCAAAAAAATTTTTTTTGCTAAATTCCCCGTATTTAGGGCTTAAACTTTCGATCTGGGGGGTGTCACCCCTGAAAACGTCACTTTGGGAAATAACGGACACCCTAATGTACATATGTAATTATGATTGCACAACCACGGGTTTAATGCTAAACTATTTCAATGTTTGTAAATAAAAGGGAGAATATACATAAGTGTCACTTTTCTCATTGACATTATAATTTATAATCCATGTAAACTACACAAATGTATGGTAGTTTCCTTCACTTAATTATGGCTCGTGTGCTTTTATTCTTGACTTTGACCTGACCTTTAATAAGTTTCTAGAGAGTATCTTGTTGGATATTAATTATATACCATCGTGAATTTATATGTTTTTTTTTTTTCATAGAAAACGAGCTTTGCTTTCTTCAAGATAAAAAGTTAATATTTGAAGTAGGTTACTTTAGAATAAATCTTTTTGAAAAGACATTGTAAAGAGTTGCTTTATTTTTATTTTCCATTTTGTTAATGTATTGTAAATATGAGTACCTACATGTTGAAGTAGTTTCTTTTCAGTTTTTCTTTAAATGAGAATTTAAGAGTATGTTTTAAGTCACACCGAAATTAATTAAATAATTTAATTAAGATGTATGCAAATGTCGAGACATCAATCAAATATGACATAATGTGATAATAATAAATGAGTAAGTAGAGGGGTTTATATATGTACATACACCATTTGTTTTACAGATTTTTGTTTTGTAAATGTCAATCGAAATATTTATAAGATGTAAGAAAATAATTTACTCATTCATGACATTGGGTCATATGCATAAAAAATAGTAAATGTTTTTACTTGAAAAATTGTAGAGTATGAACTTTTTTATTCACATTTTGTGCATATCAAACCTAGTTTACACTTATTAATTTCATATTGCTAGTATTTACTATTTTTTATGCATACGGGCCATTATCAGAATGCGAAGAAATTGGGTGCAGCAATTTTGTTGTATGTGCCTGCCTATCTCTTTCATCTACTACATAATAATTGGAAAGATTTTCTTCAAACTTGGTACTCAAAGGTCGTACTTAAAATTGAATTTATTAAGGCCCTTAAAAAAGGTATGCATATTCAAAATTCAATAGTGAAAGCAAAACTAGTTTTCTTATTAATTTCTCAAAATTTCGGCAAACGAAAATTCTAAAATGGATGGGGAGGGAACTACAAAATATTATTAATTATTTTTATCTTTACAAGAATTCATTTCAAATTTTATGGTTTTAGAGGAGTAACTAAAGCTCAAAAAAATGGTAATGTTAAGGAACCCGGCCGAACAGCACCTATTTTGATGATCTTGTTTTCAAACGTTGCGCTGGTAATTAAAAATACTTTAACCTCTATGAGTCAAAAATTGTCGCTGTTGCCGTATTGTGTTTTTAAATTTAAATAAAGATTTTTGTAAATAAAAATAATTTTTTCAAAAATTTTGTTTAAATTTCATAAACTAAATTATAACAAACGATTGTAAAAAAAAAATCTTAAACGATGGAAGATTATACTTCTAATTTTGTTTTTAGTAACATAGAAATTTTTTTTAATTTAATTTAATTTAGGTAATTTATGTTGGCAATTCAAACAAAAAAATGTTTGTTCCCAAAAATCTCAATTTTAATTTCAAAAACCAATACGGCAACATCGGCCGTATGTTATTTAGTAGGTTTTTTAAATAAAATTAATATTAAAATGAAATGAAGTTCACTTTAAATTTAAGAGAATTTAAGGGAATTCCACTTATTTTAAGGGAATCATATTGTTTTAAGGTGGCAACATCTTATTTTAAGGTGCCCTTTTTTCTCCGTTACATGAAATGTTTAAAATAGTCAGTGAGAACAGTTTTTACTCTCACACCTTTTCCCTTTCATCTTTAGAACTTTAAGTAAATCGATTTGAAAAATGAAGTGCTCCTTATTTTTTTTTTTTTTTCATTATAATGTAATTTCGTCAATTTATACAAGTCTTTTCTTTGAATTTTCTATTTAAGAACCTCAGTTATATTTTTTTATGAAAGCCTAAAAAACTCCCCAAATTGTTTTAATCATAAAAATACACGTTTAATTACGTTAATCACCACCATTTCGTAAAAAGGGTTATCAAGTTCAAAAAAGTGTTTGTTAACAATCTTTGGTTTCCCTAAAATATGTATACATAGGAATCTAAGTAAATCCCCGAGTTCCCAAGCAACCCATTCTATTCAAAAATTTAAACTTCTTAAAACCTCCAAAAACGCGTTCCTATTTTATATGATTTATAATCAAGCACAAAATTGTTAAAGTGTCTGATTGCAAACACCTTTAAGGCGTTTAAAGATGGCTGCATTGCCATTGCCATCATTTCATCGCAAAAACTCGTTAACCAACAAAACCGCAACCCTTTTAGTCGTTTTAGAATAACTTTTCTCCGCATGCTAAATTAAGCTGGAATGGGTGTCTGTATATTTAGTTCACAAAAGAAAAAGAAAAACATCCTCTTCGCTTCTTAAATTTTGCTAAAAAGGTTTTGCTGGGCGTGCAAGCTAATTTTAAAACTCTTGCCATTTCCACAGAAATATGTAAATACCATAACGTCTTAACCCGATGTTTGTGGTTTCTCACCTCACATCTACTCCTTCCTCGACTTTGATGATTGTTATTTGGTCAATGTGGTTTTGTGTTCAAGTCGGGATGACTCCACCTACAACATCTACTACATCTCATCCTAGATCGTATATCCTGGGAATCTACAGTTTAATATATACGACACTCTGTTGGCACTCTATTTCCCTTCAAATGGTACATAATTGATGTAAATTAAATGATGTAATTTAAATGAAAGTCAAATGATGTTGATTATTTTCAAAGACTGAAATAATGTCGGTTGGGGTTTAATAAAATATATTCGAATATATACACAAATAAAATATAATATCTAAAGCTGTTGGGTTTCCAGTTGATTGTATTTTTTTTTTTCATTTCGATTTCATTTGAGGTTTATGTGAATGAGTTAGTTTGCATATGTTATTTCTGTCCTTAAATTTATTCAAAACTTTTGCTTTGCATAAATTCGGTTTTTGGCGGAAAGAGGAAAGTTTAATGAATTTTCTTGAGAATGAGGAATGTTCGTGTTTTTTTATTTTTAATAGAGGAAGGTATAGGTATGAAAGCAAAAAATGGAGGTTAACTATGAGGACGTGTTGTCTTCAAGATTTTAAATTACTTTGGAAAAGTTTTGCGGAAAAAAAGATTTATCACTAGAGAGGATGAGGACCATGAATTTTTTGTTTATCATCAATTTAAACCTGTGCTATAAACCTATATAGGAAAATCGATTATTTGGCTAGTCACGAAGTACAGGAAGTAGCTATAGAAAAAAGGATTTAGGGTAAAAAAGCTTTTCTTTTTTTTTAAAGGTTGGTTGTATGTATTTGAAAGTTTTTTAGTTATTACGCGTGATACAATCTATTCGGTTTACTACCTAAACCCAAATGATTTCCTATCGAGGTTATGTATAAATCTAAAAAAAAAACAAGTAACCCAAAATTAAACTTCCTGCTGAGTTCATTCTTACATGCGGCATATAGTCGATTGGGATGAAAAATGAGATAGCACAGCAAAAAAGTAAATTTTTTGTGGGTAAATGCAAAAAAAAAACACATTTAAAAGCATGAACTTAAATATTGCTTCAACAAGAACTCTTTAAAAAAATAAGTAAATATATTTATGTATAGGTATGTATTTTACGAGTATGTAGTTTGGGAAGTTAAATCAATGTATGTATGGTCTTAGATGTGGTACACTTAGGTACATTATGTAATGTATACAAGTGTTTAGTTATGCATCCATAAACAAATTGAACTTGAGATAATCAATTAAAGGGATGATAGAGAATGCTCAACATTATTTGTCTATCTATCTCAACCAGTTTGTCTTTACAAGAAGTTACAAACTAAACGGGATGCTTTTTGACATTGCCATACCTCAAAACAGCAAAGTTTTTCGATATCCTGCTGTATTTACTAAATATAAAAACAAACAAAAACATTTTTTCTACTTTGCTCCCTTTCAAGGCCAATTTACGGAATTTAAAAAGGCCCCTTTGCAGCAATAAAGTTTTTTTTAGCTTTTTTGTGCAAAATTGTTTGATGACCAAAATCACATTTACGAGTAATAGACAATATTTCGATATCCTTCAAAATTGTCTTGCAAAACTTAATATTTTTATCAGCAAGAACTCGCCTTAATTGGCCTTATTAATTATTCAGCACCAGTTTTTTTTTGTCAAATAATTCGTTAAACCTACTTTTTTATACAAAAATAATTTTCTCAATAGACACTATAAACATTAAGAATGATATAAAGAGGATACTAAATAAAACTTAGGGCCGTAGGTAATGGACGTGGAAGAGATAACAATTAACTAAACGTTGTACATTTTTTTAAAATTTAGATTTGAAAGAAGAAATAATTTAATATTGAAGGGTCAAAACTAAGTCTCTGGGCTGAAAAATATTAAAAGATTATATTTAAAGGCCTCCTTTTCTTAATTTTTTCTCCTTTTAAATCCCTCCCGTGGAACGAGCATCCATTTAATGAAAAAGGTCTATTTTTGAGATTGTACTTGTTTAAAAATATACATAAATAATGGGTTTTCAAAAATTAGGTTTATATGTCTCAAAATAATTTATAAAAATCTGTTACAGAAAACAATGTTTAAAATAAAAACTATTAAATTTTTGTTTGTAATTTCCAAGATTTTTTTAAAATTTTATCTCCATACGCATATTTTTTAAACCTTGTTTTATAAAGATTTTTTTACTACTCTATACCAATGATTGTTTTTTTTTTTCCTAAAAACTCTTCTCTTTGTTTTGAACACTTTGACAATTTAAGTAGCTCTTTCCATTGAATACGTTTGTTCGACCTAGTTATGCATAATTATCTGGAGTGCTAAATCATACTTCAAAATTAGACTTTTTAAAAGCTTGAAGCTATTTTTAAAGTAGCAGAAATATTTAAAGTAGTCAATTATGGACAGGGTGGAGCAAACAATAATTTTATCGTAATGTATTGTTTTTAAAATTCTTTAAACCCCAAAGTTAAAATATGTAAGGAAATATAACTAAGTTGTGCATAGTCATCAACAGAGTTTTTATGTTGTATCTGTCTAGTTCAAACTGCTTCTTTTGAGAATATCTGTTTTTTCTTTTTTTTCTTAAGTGAACATTTTTTAAACTCCAATTTCAAAAACTAATTATTTTCTTATTCTAGATAGCAAATCTATTTGGAAATGCTTAAAATAAAAAAAAGCTAAACTAAATGTTAAGCATACGCCATGGTGACCCAATTTGGTGATGATTGTTTATATGGGCTATATCTTTGCGAATCTTTATCAAACCTTAATAATGATTTACCTACATTTATAAGTTATTATTGATTATAAATTGAGTTAAAATAAAAAAACTAAACAGTAAAAACTAAACTTTAGAAATCAGACTGAAGAATTGCATAACTTTCTGGCCAAGATTATGGGCAACTGAGCTTTTATTTGAGCGTTGACAAGTATTTCAATGTTTTGTTATATGAAATGATATTTGACTTCGATAAAACAATTCAAGGATTTAGTGTTCAGTTGTTTGACTATTTCTTAAATTAACTACAGAATCAAATTAAAGATTGAACAATTTGATTTATTTCATTATTATAGAAATTTGTGGCAAACTTAAAAACTCTCGCCAACATAGTCATAAGGTTATTTAGACGAGTGTTTTTAGACAGTATTAAATTTTTTTTTAGAAGAAAACTCATAAATGGGCCAAATTAGATTTAGGTTATTCGGGAAACATAACGACTACTTCACTAAGTTTATAAAATAGATTTATAAATTGGCATAATGCAGCAGATGATTAAACTTTTCTAAGAAGAAAGAAAACAGTAAAATAAAATAAAAATAACTTGCATTTATGTTTTGTGGACTTTATGAATAAAATTCAATTTAAAAAGTTTTTATGTTAAGCTTTTCTGGCAAGTTTTACATTAAAAATTGAACAACTATTGATTTTAAAAATTCTGCCCGGTTATAAAACAATATAATTGGTGAACATTTTTTGAAGAACAATTCAAAACTTTAATCAAATTAGTACTAACTTCGCCATTTAAAAAAAAAGTTAACGTACCTAATACTGTTTTTAGTACGTAAAACATTTTCATCTCTTGAAGCATACTCATACTCAACAATCCTTAACATGCACAAAACTCTACATCCTTGTGTGACAAAAAACGAAATTGTACTCGTTTTGTTTCTAAAATTGGTTGCATGGTGTACTAATTGGTATAAAGCAGTAACAAAACTGAACAAATGCGTCACAGCTGGCAAATATACTCTATCTTTTTATATCTCATAAAATTAAACAATTAACGCACACCTTTGTTTCTATTATTAATCTCAAAATATTGTGTCTGCAATAACTGCTTTGGAAAAAAACTATAAATTCATAAGCTTAGAAATTGTGAAATCTAACAAAGTATAAAACATGAGACCCAAATGCCAACTAATATACGTGCAAAAAGTACTAAGCATCCAGAGAAAGAGAGAGAGTGAAAGAAAATGAACAAAATTCATCTGTCGGAAAACTTTAGCCATAATAAAATCATTTAATTTAAAGTTGCCATGAATCCCAATATATACAACTTCTTATTAAAAAAGGAAATATCTTTTTGCCAGCCAACAATTTTTAGTGTGCACTTAAGCTCATATAGTTGAGCACACATTTCGACAGATATGATATTTCCTGAAGCTTATACTTATGTAGTATGTATGTGAACGTGAAGGGAAAGGAGGCCTTAAACAAGGCGAGAAATTCTTGATGGAAGCAGATTGTCCCATCGTCAGGAAAATATGGCCCATAAATAATACTCAACATTATTACGTCCCTTTTTATATATTATTTGAAATTTTTGTTAGCTGCATTTTCGATAAATATTATGTGTGCTCATAGTGAATTATTGAGAAATTGACTCGTTTCCTGAAAATTTGTGATATTTTATTAGATGATAAGAAGAGAGAGGCAATAATAATAATATTTTGTAGCAGTTTATTTAAGTTTTCCTTTGTATATATTGAAGCTACATATTTCATAAGGGCAATATAAAGACAAAGGCCAAATAGTTCCTTATTTAAACTCGCTCTGTTAAAGTTTAAGTATAGATGTAAGTTATGGATTTCTTTGAATCAAGGCTTGAGATTACTTTTTTTTGTATATCATTGATTGATGAAAAAAATAGAACCTATCCTACGTTTTGAAGAAAAGGTCAGTTAAAATAGTTTTATTCTGTTGTTAAAATGGTTATTATTATGTATATTATGGTTTGCGGTCTAAGAAGTATTTTAGTTTATTGTTAAAGCAATAAAAATAACAATGAAAACAAAAATTGTTGCAAATGTAACTCTGATGCGCGTGCAAAATGTATGGAATGTACGGAAAAATTTATTTTTTTAATCGAAATACCAGCAAAAGGGTGACTTTATAATAGAATAGGAAACTTGCAAAATATTTTAAATCGTTGACAACAATTTGAGGTGTCCCAACAATTCTTCATATATATAAAATACCACATTTTTCAATAACTTCAGCGTGCGTTAATCACCAACCATCTACATATTTAATATTAATAACATTTGATTAATGTTATTGTATTAAAAATGCAATTATTTTATATATTCAAGCTTTGTTTAGAAAAGACTATTGAAATATGTATTATACATATTTCATTCTTGATTTGAGCTAGTTGTCGTTAGCATCATTTTTTTTATATACGAGTAGATTTAATTGCTTGTAAACCATCACCATTCAATAATGAAAATAATTTGACCAGTAAGTTTTCAAAAAAACTCACAAAATATTACGCATTTTGGAATATAGGTATTAGAGCTCTTGAAACCCGGGTACCCGAAGACCCGCCCGGGTACCCGGGTACTCGAATATCCGGGTATTACCCGGGTAGCACCCGGGTACCCGGGTACCCGAAATACCCGAGTACCCGGGTCCTTAAAATACTCGGGTATCCGGGTACCCGTGTACCCGAGTGTTTTCAACAGCTCGTGTAACCAAGTAAATTCGCGTAAAACAAAACTTTTTTTTGTGTTTTTTTTTATTTTGCTATAATTTATTAACCTGGTTGACACTTTTTGGGAATTTGTTTGGCATTTAAAGAGTTTCCTGGTTGAACCAATGTACAAAGATATGACCAATTTGGTCATGTACCAATTTTACCTATGAAATAAGGTTGCTTTATAAAAGTTCCAATTTTAAAAGTGGCAGCCCTATATTTTTCATTATAGTTATCAACTAACAATGCCAAACAATCTTCTTAAAAGTGTCAACTAGGTTAATAAATTATAGCAAAATATGAAAAAATAAGAAAAAACGAGAAACTAAATTTTTTATTTGCGTATTAATCCAGTTAAATAAGGGTTTAACCTCGGAATGAATGTTAGTAGAAATTTTTTTTGCTCAATATCTTCCTTTTTCCATTCTATAACATAGCTCGGCAAAAATCCGTGTATCAAACCCTCCTAGTGGGTGCCGGGCGGTAATGATCACCACAGTTTTATCTTGTACGTTTTTGGCAAGATGGTGATCAGCTAAGGTCAGGTTGCATAGCTGTATTGTTCTTAACTCCTCAATAGTTAAATAATCAGAAATGCAATTTTACCATCGATACAAGGTTCCTAATTTTCAGTGGTGGGGTGAGCGTGCACATAATCCGTGCCGAAGAAATGGAAGGCTGGGGGATAAACCAGTCGTGAACGAGCTCTTTCGGATGCCTTGGCAGGATCCGTCATAATTTTTGCCTTGCCCCGGTAATCGGCTCTGCCGGGGTTGACCTTTTCTTTCCGACCTACTCGTGGGACCTTAATTTATTTTCAAATCTTTTTAAAATGGACGAAGACAAGACAGACGTAACAACATCCGAATTGGAGGATGAACTCTTGGCATCGAGCCAAGAGACCATTGTGGATAGCTCGGAGACTGCTAGAAGTGCTAGCGCTCCTAAGCAACCTCCACACCCCGGAAGCACAGCTAGTACAAGTAGTACCTCTGTGCCTCGACCATATAAAGCCCAAACAAATCCGTCGGGTAGCAGTGCTACCGACAAAAACCTCAAAACAGCGAGTTTGCATCGTAGAGTGGACTTCAAGAGGGCTACCTTCTTTCTTAGCAAGATTGCTAAAAATAAGGAAGCTGGAACTCCACACGAAAAAGATGCCGCTGATAAAATCAGGTACGAAAAAATTGTTGAAGAGTACAACAATCTTTTTGTTCATCCCGAAAAGACCGCCAAGAGAAATAGATCTCTTGAGGAGGGTAACCCTCCTCAAAAGAAAGCTAAAACCGGCGGCACCAAAAAGAAAGGGCCACCTCAGGGAGCGGCGCAATCGCGCACTTTAAGTGAGATCGTCAGGGACGATCTTCAAGTGGCGATTGTAGATGAGCTCTCCACTGACAACAAAGGTCTGATGTCAGTGTGGAACTCCATCGAGGCCAAACTCTCTGAGATGGTCTTCCTCTACACCCTATCGGCAAATGAGGGTCCCTACCCTAGTTTCGACTCTGGTGAGATGCTCAGGGGATACAGGGTAATTAAGTGCGAGGATGGGTTTTCTAGGGATTTCCTTAGTAAAAGTGTTGATAAGATCAGCACTAAATGGGATGGTTTGAAGCTCAAGCTTATCCCAGCTAAGGAGATTCCTAAACAACCACTGGCTCGCATTTGGCTGCCCCTCATGAGTATCAAGCCAAGTGGAACGGAGCTGATCCGCAGTCTTCAGAGGTTAAACCCGCTGATTCCGATGCATGACTGGGCAGTCATTAAGACTGAAGAGCCGCAAAAGAACAGCGCGTCTTACCTTCTGAGGATCTGCGAGGTTAGTCGTGGGGCTCTCGAAAAAGCCGACTTTAAACTCCGCTTTGGCATTAGGAATGCCAAAATAAAGATTCTGCAAAGTCAGGAAGCGGACCCTAACCTAGTTGAGGATATCGTCGAGGATGACGATACCCCCAAAGAGGCAGGGTTCTCCGGCGAGAGGCTGGTAATTGACGATGCAGAATCCGATATAAATTAAAAACATGCTGCACGTCGTTCAGGTTAATCTGAAGCACTCTAAATGTGCTTCAGATAACCTGAGAGTTTTTCTAAGGGAGGAAAACTTTGATGTGGGCATCATACAAGAGCCCTGGATTAATGGCCTCCGAGTGAGAGGTCTCCAAGACAGCCAATATGACCTTTTTTACAAGCCCGTCAGTTCGAGCCAAGGTAAGCCAAGAACATGTATTTTAGCTAAAAAACACTTAAAAGCTTTTTTGTGTCCCAATCTTAGCACCTCTGATTTGACCGTTGTCAAATTAGAGGGTTCAAATACTGATGGACTACTTTTGGCATCTGCGTACATGGCACATGACCAGCAGTCACCGCCGGAGGAAGTACGTAGGCTGACAACTCAAGCCAGTACAATGAAGACAAGCCTACTCATCGGGTGTGACGCAAATGCACGTCATACTCTTTGGGGTAGTTCTGAGATCAATGAACGAGGTGAGTCTTTATTTGATTATATCATTGAAAATAACCTTACTCTTTGCAATAGAGGTACTACTCCAACATTCACGTTTCCTAGTTCAAGGAACTATGAAGGATGGGAGGATGTACTAGACATCACTATTACAAATAGCAACTTCAATTTGCAGGTTGAAAATTGGAGAGTATCCCCTTTAAAATCCTTTTCAGACCATAGTTGGATTCTGTTCCAACTTAAGTTTGAAACCAAAATCCCACCCCCTTATAGAAATCCCAAAAGAACTGACTGGAAGAATTTCGGTCAAGTTTTTAGTGCAAAGTTACGCAATATACCCAATATAAATACAGATTCGGTGGATGAGCTCGAATCAAAGGTAATGACCTTTGAACGAGCAATGATCACTGCCTTTAAAGTCTCTTGTCCGGTGAGACATAGTAGCAAAATATTTCCCCCTTGGTGGAACGAAGACCTGTCTAATCTGAGGAAAATGACTAGAACAATCTTCAACATCTGCCATAAACACAAATTCTATGAACCCTATAAAGATTGCTTAAGAGTCTACAAGCGTAGCATAGCATCAGCCAAAAAGGAAAGCTGGGAGGAATACTGTCACTCCATAGAAGATATTAAGGATTCTGCCAGGCTTAGCAAGGTTTTATCGAGGGAACACTCAAATCCCTCGTTTCTTAAAAAGTCTGACGGATCCTGGACAATATCTCCAGCTGAATCCTTAGAATTATTAATGACTACTCATTTTCCGGGGTGCGTTGATAGCACCTCTGAAGTGAACATAAATCCCACTTTGCTATCAGTTACGACTGAGCAAGTAAACCTCCTGATAACAAAAGAAAATATAGCTTGGGCTATTAACACTTTCTCTCCGTACAAATCCCCAGGCCCTGATGGTATTCTGCCCATTATGCTGCAAAATCAGCAAGAGATAGCAGTTCCATGGCTTGAAAAAATCTTTAAAGGCTGCCTTCTTCTTAATCATGTGCCCAAGTCTTGGAGACAAGTTAGCGTGGTTTTCATACCCAAAGTGGGCAAAAGAGGACATGAATCCGCGAAGGATTTCCGGCCAATAAGTTTAACATCTTTCTTACTTAAATCCTTAGAACGAATCTTAGAAACTCATATTAGAGACATTTTTAAAAGATGTCCTCTAGCCAGTTCGCAGCACGCTTATATGAGGGGCAAATCTACGGAAACAGCCCTCCATGAAGTCGTTCGAACAATTGAGAACTCGTTACACTTTAAAGAATATACCCTAGCTACCTTCTTGGATGTAGAGGGAGCTTTTAACAATGTCCTAACCGAATCTATTCTCGAAGCCCTAGTGACTTTTGAAGTAGAAGACTATATCAGAAGTTGGATTATTTCAATGCTAAAAGAGAGAAGAATTCAAGCAAGCTTAGGAAATTCTAACTGTTTTAAATGCGTTAATAGGGGTACGCCTCAGGGTGGCGTTCTTTCCCCACTGTTATGGCTCCTTGTCATGAACAATATCCTCGTGAAGCTTGAGAGAAGTGGAGTGAAGGCAGTGGCATATGCGGATGATCTGGTTGTACTTGTATCAGGAAAGTTTTTACCTGTGATCAGTGAAATGACTGACTCGGCTTTGAGAAAAGTTAGCAACTGGGCTACAAGCTGTGGCCTAGGAGTTAATCAAAGTAAAACGGAACTGATGCTTTTTACAACTAAAACCAAAATCCCTGTCTTCCCTCTACCTCAGCTCAACGGCCAAATCTTATCACTTTCTTCTAGCGCCAAATATTTAGGTGTAATTTTGGACACTAAACTGAGCTGGAAGCTTAATATAGAAGAGCGGGTTAGAAAAGCGAGCATTGCTTTCTATGCCTGCAGTAAAACCTTTGGGAAAAAATGGGGTCTTAAATCAAAAATGATTCTATGGACTTACACAGCGGTTGTACGACCCATTCTTACCTACGGCGCCATTGTTTGGTGGCCTGCACTCAGTAAAGCTTATAACATCAACAAACTTAAGAAAATCCAGAGAACAGCAAGCGTAGGGACGACTGGAGCCCTCCGGTCGTGCCCCACGGAGGCTCTAAACGTTCTCTTGCACCTCTTACCCATAGACCTTCATATCAAATACCAGGTCTCTTGTAGCGTTTTAAGGCTAAAAGAAACAGGTAGTTGGAAGGCAAAATCTTTTGGTCACAGTGACACAACAAATTTAATACCATCGGATATGCTTCTGACACCCACGGACTACTGCACCCCTATTTTGAATACTGTAATGAATTGCAAGGTCAGCTTCCCGTCGAGATCAGACTGGGAAGAGGGCATTGTGACGAGAGGCTTCGACACCTGCATTTTCACTGATGGCTCAAAAATGGACTGTGGGGTCGGTTCGGGTGTCTACTATGAATCCCTCAATATCTCAAAATCCTTTCGACTACCAAACTTTGCAAGTGTATTCCAAGCGGAATTGCTGGCAATTAAAGAAGCTTGCAAATTACTTAGAGTATATCCGAATCAAAACCAAAATATAGCTATACTAACAGATAGTCAGGCAGCTATAAAAGCAATTGCTTCGGTCACGACATCCTCCAAATTGGTTCAGCAGTGCAGAGAGGAACTCTCATTGCTGAGTGAAAGCCTCACAATCACTCTCATCTGGATCCCAGGTCACAGTGGTTTTGAAGGCAATGAAAAGGCGGATGAACTGGCCAGGCAAGGATCAGCCCTTCATGAGTCACTAGCAGAAATAGTCAACATTCCCATAGGAGTCATGAAGGGCGATATCTTCTTAAAATACCTAACAAAAGCTAACAATAGGTGGCACAACTTGACTAGCTGCGTCATATCCAGAAAAATCTGGCCCACCTATAATAAATCCAAAACATATGACCTAATCTCTAGACCCAGAAAAGATATTAGCAGAATCGTTGCGGTGTGTACAGGACATTGGCCGATAGGGGAACATGCAGCAAAGTTGGGTATACCGCACAATACCTACTGTCGCAGCTGCTTGGACCAGCAAGAAAAAGAAACGGTCTACCATTTCCTATGTCAATGTCCCGCCCTTGCTAGGAATAGAGCACTCTCTCTGGGGAGCGAATTCTTTAATGTCATAGATAACATCTCAGAATCAAAGATCAAAGACTTGATCTCGTTCCTAAATGCAACAAAGTGGATTTAGGACTGCCTAACACTTGTTTTTCCCTTTTTTAAAAAACCAATTAAAAAATGTATTTCAAATAAATCCAATTATCACTCACAGGTTTCATAAGTTTTGGTATCAAAACGGCGCATCCTGCGCTAATTGGGTCAATCAAACATGGTTGCCTTGACCGCCATCTCTACCTACCTACCTACCATAACATATCTCAAAAGTCTAGAAAAATCTCATGTCCGCTTGTCGCGATTTCAAGGTCATATCGCGAAATGGAGATTTTCAAAATTAGCAAAAATAGGCTATGGTAGTATATACACATATGATACATGATTTCAAGGTATTTTTTAATGCTGATTCCAAAAAATCTAAAATCAAGACAATCTGACGTCTCTGGAAAAAGTTATACCTGTTTTTCATCTGTCAACTCATATTATTATAACAGTTGCAAACTTACTGCCGAAAAACCCTTAAAAGTTATGGTAGATGAACCAAATTTGGCATGAAGATTTTAGAATCCATCATTATTAAAAATCAAAACAATCCCTTACAAAAAATATATATACCTACGATATAATGGTATTTTTTGATGGAGGGGCAAATTTTAGGATATGCACTAAAGAAGATTCTTGTTCATCTTAGGAATTAGTGCAAATAGGCTAATTTTTTCATTTTAATCTTTGTTTGGATATTCTTTAACTATCCTCAAAAATCTAAAAAAAATCTCATGTCCACAAGTCCTAATTTTCTTGGTTTGAAAATAAGGAAAATAAGATGAAAAACATACACTGAAAATAATAAATTTCGTAATATTACGAAAATCGTTTCATACACTACATTTTCGTTGGCCCAACGAAACTTTCGTTGGCTCAACGAAAATATGTAATTTTTCGTAATATGAAAACCTTCATCAATTAATGAAAACGTTTCATACACTTTTTCTCCCCCTTTAGAGTCGAAAAATCCATTTTAATGAAAAAATTCATCATTTAACGAAAAATTTCATACTCATTTTAGAGAATAAAAAAATTAATTCGATCCTTACTTGATCACAATTTTAATTGAGTAACGAAAAAATTCATAAACTTATGAAGTTCAACATTATAACTAACGAAAATCTTCATCAGTTTATGAATATAAATAATTGGCTTATGAAAATTCTTCATAGACTAATGAAATTTTGCATCGGCTTATGAAAAAATACATCAGTTAACGAAAATAAATCGTTGTCTTTCGAAAAAAAGGTAGACTAACGTGTATACAGAGCACGCTGTATTTTCGTTTATTGTGTGCATTTCTGGTAGTCACAGTGTAAGTGTATATTCAACCCCCAAAGTGCGAAGACCTATCACGCGGAATAATATATATACAAAACATATTGTGTGCTGAAAAAGTTTTAAATAATTATGTTAATGTTTAGTTTAAAATATTATAACCGGATCCTTACCAAGAAGATTAAAAAAAAAAATCCTTTTAACTGGAACTTGGATCATTTACTCGGGAATTATACAGGTAAGATAAATAATTGTAAACTACCTAACTCCCAATAATTTTGATTATGTTTCACCCTTTCAAAAAGAAAAAAACGTTTTCGTCACCGATCTCAAAAGAGTGGAAGAGTGGATGAACGATGAGATAGTAAGTATCATTCGATTATTGTTTCCTATATTATTTGATAAAAAAAAACAATATTTTTGTCTCTTATAATATTCTAACTTTTTTGTTTGTTTTTCTATTTAAGTTTTATTTCAGATTCCAAAGATGTCATCCTAATGCACCTTATACATGGGACTGGTTCTAAAGGACAATTACATATAAAAATCCCATGAAGCTTTCCTATATACGTGGAACACCTCAAAAGCCGATCATCAAGCCATTCGTATTTTTGTGTTCAATGTTTTTAATTTAGGATGATTAAAAATTTAAATTAAAATTTTCTTTTTGTATGGTAAAAAATTTTCGCTCCGCTCCACTTCTTTTGAATTTCAGGTTTTTTATTCCAAAATTTAGGGAAGAAAAATGGACGAAAAAATTCTAGGTTTATGAAAATAAAGTAAGTATATTCTTCTAAAAGGATAATTATTACAACGAAAGGTTTCGTAAGCTGACAAAAAAATTACGTGATTTATGAAAATATTTATAAATTCAATGAAAAGTTTCGTTAGCTAACGAATATTTTTTCGTAATTTTATTAAAATATTCATAAAATTAACGAAAAAATTCGTTAGCTTACGAAAGTTCTTTCATAAATTAATCAAAAAATACATTGACTAACGAAAAATATCACCGTGTTTAATTAAGTTTTACGTTAATTGATGAAAACTTTCGTAAAGTGATGTAAAAATTCATTAATTCGCGATCAAAAATTTTTATGAAAAATTTCATTAAAATACGACAGTTTTCGTTAGTTGATGAAGTTCTTCATTAACGTATAAAAGCCATTTCGTTGAGCCAATTAAATTTTTCACCGGCTGAAAATTAATTAAATTTTCGTTGGCTCAACGAATTTTTTCGTTATATTTACGTAAGGATTTGGTTCAGTGTAGGTATAACTTTTTCCAGAGACGTCAGATTGTATTTTGAGGACCCGGGTACCCGGGTATTTCGAGTACCCGGGTAATACCCGGGTAGCATTGGACCCGGGTATTACCCGGGTAGAATCAAGAGCCCTAATAGGTATACGACCAGATCCTTAGTTTAGACAAGTCGAATCTCAACTTTATACATGTGGAACAAATTTAACTTTCGACCTTTAACAGAATGAACATGTTTTCAACATTGATACGATAACATTATTAAAACCGAAGAAGTTTCCCGTGCCTGGTCTTGATATGGACAAAAAAGTTCTAAAAAGTGGATCTCAAAGCAATTGTTGAAGACTTGCTGTGCGTTACTAATCTAATAATTGCTGATGAATTTGTCCAACAGAAGAAACAAAACGAAAATCAATCTGATTTTTTTAAATTTTGTAAAGAATTCAATGAAATTTCAAATCATTCTAATAAACTTTTTTAATCTCTTTTAATATTGGATGCCATGAAATTAAAACATTTTGCTGCATTTCTAGTATCTAGGAACGAGCCAAACGTAGCTCTTGGAGAAACTTCTGTAGTACTATCGAATGTACTAACCATTCGGCGAGACTACGGAGCATTCTCTCCAAGACGAATACTTCTATAGGGTCCCTAAAGGGGCCTGATAATCGATGGACAGAATCCTGTCAAGACAGTCTAAAACTCCTGGTGGAAGCCCACTTCCCAGGTTGTAACTCTGAATTGGACAATGATTCCACAAACTCTTTGCACTCAATATGTGAAATTCCTAGAGAAATTATTACGAAAGAAAAGTTGATCTGGGCCATTAACTCCTTCTCTCCTTATAAATCTCCAGGCCTAGACGGCGTCTTCCCTTTGATGCTGCAAAAAAGTAGTGAATTCATTATTCCATACCTGATCACAATATTCCAAAATAGCCTACAATTGGGGTATGTCCCTAAAATATGGCGTGAAGTCAAAGTTGTCTTTATACCAAAAGCTGGTAAATCCAGTTACACAGAACCCAAAGATTTCAGACCTATCAGTCTAACTTCTTTTACACTCAAAACACTTGAAAGGTTAATCGATATACATATCCGCAGTTATTTAATACCGGAGACTATATCACCCTTTCAGCATGCATACACAAAAGGTAGAAGTGTAGAGACAGCTTTACACTGCGCAGTCAGAACAATAGAAAAGTCACTTGTGGTTAAAGAATATACCCTCGCAGCATTTCTAGACATAGAAGGAGCATTCAATAATGTTCATAACAGTGCAATTGAAAAAGCACTCACTGATCTTAAAATAGAAGACACGGTCATAAAATGGATCGTGTGCATGTTAAAAAACAGACAAATAAATAGTGAATTAGGTGGGTCACATATAAAAATGTACGCATCTAGAGGAACCCCACAAGGGGGTATTCTATCACCTCTTCTTTGGATTTTGGTGATGAATGAGATTCTCATCAAATTGAAAAACAGCGGCGTCAAGGTTATAGCCTACGCAGATGATCTAGCTCTTCTAGCGACAGGTAAATACCTAACCACTGTAAGCGAACAATTAGAAAGCGCATTATCCCAGGTCAGTAACTGGACCAGGAGATGCGGTCTTAAAGTAAACCCCCTTAAAACAGAACTGGTACTTTTCACAAACAGAAGGAAAATTCCTCCTTTTGCAGTGCCAAAAATTGATGGCACCCCACTTAAGATTTCGGATTAAGCGAAATATCTCGGAGTGATCTTGGATAAGAAACTTAACTGGGGTCCAAACATTCAAGAAAGATATAAGAAAGCCACGTTTGCACTCTACTCATGTAATAGAATTCTTGGCAGAAACTGGGGACCAAATCCTAAAATAATCATGTGGATGTATACCGCCATTGTCAGACCCATTCTGACTTATGGCAGTTTAGTCTGGTGGCAAGCTCTGGAGAAATCCACGAACTTGAAGACCCTAACCAAAGTACAAAGAGGAGCTTGCATTAGTACTACGGGGGTGATGAGGTCCACTCCAACCGCGGGTCTGGAAGCAATCCTTAATCTCACTCCCTTAGATCTATTTGTACAAGAATTGGCAGCGAACAGCACCCTACGACTCAGTCAAACCAACATTTGGAATACTAGTCAAAACGGCCATACTACGATCCTTTCTAACTACGTTGGCTACAACGTTAGTACAGATTACATGACCCCCTACTTAGACTTTAACAAATCTTTTAATGTCAGTTTCCCTAACAGACAAGATTGGGAAAACGGTATACCTTTCTCAAATGAGTCGACTATCGCCATCTTTACCGATGGTTCGA
The DNA here is from genome assembly GCF_945859705.1 of Episyrphus balteatus. Taxonomy (NCBI): domain Eukaryota; kingdom Metazoa; phylum Arthropoda; class Insecta; order Diptera; family Syrphidae; genus Episyrphus; species Episyrphus balteatus. Next base: position 68,784,426 of record NC_079135.1, read on the forward strand.
AAATGAACACTTCCAAGCCGAGATATTGGCAGTGAAAAATGCTGCTAAACAAATATCCATGATGGCGATATCACCTGCTGACATCACCTTTTTCATTGATAGCCAAGCGGCAATAAAAGCGATTTCTGCCACCTTAATCAAGTCTAAGCTTGTTTCTTGCTGTCGCGAAGAGCTTAGGGTTCTTGGTATGCAGCATAATGTAAGACTCTGCTGGGTTCCCGGCCACAGTGATGTGTTCGGAAACGAAAAAGCGGATGAGCTTGCAAGGGAGGGCTCAGTGCTTGATCCCTCTCTCATAGACCTTAACATTAGAATCCCACAATGTGAAATAAGGCGAAATATCGTCAACAAGATTTCACAAAAAACCAACGACAGATGGAACCTCCTAGAAACCTGCGGTCACACCAGGAAACTATGGCCGAACTTCGACGAGAAAAAATCAAATAAGATCTTACTACTTAGTAAGCCTTCTTTAAGATCCCTAATAGGCGTCTTAACGGGTCATAACCTACTAGGATACCACAAAAAGAAAATGGGGCTTTGTACGGATGATCTATGCAGAGGCTGCGGTAATGAGGACGAACAGGAAAACACTGTTCACTTCCTCTGTCACTGCCCAGCACTCTGTCGCACTAGGAAAAAATTCTTAGGAAACTACTTCTTTAATGAATTAGAAGAACTATCGGAACTCTCAGGCAATAGCCTACTGAACTTTTTCAAGTCCTCCAAATGGCTCGAACAACCATAGCATTCATAGGTTAACACTTTTTTTTTTTTTTTTTTTTCATGAAGTTACAATACTTCAGGGTATCACAAGGGATCTACATTGATCTAAGTGTGACGGTAACAATATCAACTGTCAGCCCACATAACCTAACCTACCTAACCTAGTATCTAGGAAACCATCGATTCTGCTTCCACAAAGCTTTCGGAAGTTATAACATTTCGCTGAATTTTCCTACTGATGATAATAAAAATTTACCAAATTAAATTTTTACCATCATAGGATTCAAAATCTTCCAAGACAACTTTAATGAAATGTTCCGAAAGTTAATTGCTAGTCCATTGTTAGGAAAAATTTCGCTAAGATCGTCGCAAGTGGCTTTAATTATTTTAATTATTTTGGGATTTTTACTGGCTCTATAATGTTTTGGGGTAAACAAATTTCTAGGTTTTAATCAAAATAAAAAAAAAAAAGATACAAAATATTTTTTATACCTACTCATATAAAAAATGTTGTTTTCGAGAATTTCTTCTCATCTTCATTTTTAAAGCAAATCAAAAAAGTGCTTTGTGTCATGTCGGTCGGTCTGTGCGTCACAATAGGGAAAACTCCAAAAAGCTGGCATTTAATCAAATCATGAAGTTGAGCTTTTGAGCTTTTGTCTAGTTTAAGATTATTTTTTTTTCTTACTACAATTTGCTCCCAGTGTGAATTGTTGATTTTAAGTTAGTGACGTCACTTTCTATAAATACTCGGTTTTTTGGTAAAAATTGAGAGTTATAAAGATATCTAAATAATTTAATTCGTTCATTTATAAAATGTGTACTCACGATAAAAAAAATATTTGAAAGAAAAATAAATTTAATAAATTTATTTAAAAAAAAAAAAAATTATAATAAAATAATAAAAAAAAAAACATACAACGTTTCAAAAGTGGCAACCCTAATTGTTGTTTTTATGATAGCAATTGTATCACTATTTTATAAAAGGCATTAAAAGTTTAAATCAAACTGATTCGAGGATTTTTCGAGAAATTTCCAAAAATAAAAGAAAAAGGTATGGGTGGTTGCCTAAAAATGGGCGTGGCCATTCGAAATTTTGGCTATTTACTAACATTTGTATCAGTAAGATTTGTTTTTAATATCAAGTGTTTTACTCTTTTAGGTTGATTTAATGCCAGCCAGGAGACCACCGAAAAACTCCTCCGATTCTTTTTAAAGCGACAGTTTCGTCTACCAGACACAACGCCAAATTACATGCTTCTTATCGAAACCGGATTGTCACCCCTGTACCTTACATCACTTAAGATGCATTTCAACTACATTGTCAAACTCATGAACAGCCACAACGACAAAATTGCTAGGAAAATTGCAGTCAATATTATAAGATCCCAAAGTTCTTGTTTTGAAGAATGGAAAAATTTAGCAGACATGTGTGAAATACCGTTCAGTTTGACGTTGGAAAATGTGGCAGAGTGGAAGCCATTTCTCTGTAATCTACTTGAACGGCTCCATTACACAGAAAAAAATATGACCCGCTAAAAACTAACAGATTGCCATATTGTTTTACCGTCCATACATTTCATAAGGAAATCTTATTAAAATCAACGATTAATAAGGTTTTTTTAAGGAGATTTCTTATTATTTTTATAGAGAAAATCTTATTAAAATTTGACTGAAAAGTTGATTTTTTTTGCAACTTAGCACTAGAACAAAAATCGCGATCAATATTTTCATGGCAGGTTGGTTCAGGTGGTAAGGTGGGCGAAAAATGATTTGAAGTCTCCAGTTCGATTCCCAGCCTGGTCATCGTTTTTTTTATTTTTTTGCAGATTTTAAAACAATAAGGAAAACCCGATTGTTTTAATAAGGTTTCCTTCTTGGATGAAAACCATAGAGAAATCTTATTGTTTTTGTTTTATTTTATGTGGTCTATTTTTCTCTGTGTACAAAGCAAGAGATAACAGTGTAGAGCAGGCGAGCAGTTCACTTCACAGGGAAGTATATTCAAAACTGAAGTACGATCTATGTGAAGGCAACTATTTTAATGACAGCTTTAACTTCGAACAAATATCTTTCATATTCAGAGCAAGAGGAGAATTGTTAGCATTGAATTTCATACCGCACCGCGAAGACTTAGCTCTGAAATGCCCCTTATGCAATACCAACGAAAGGGAAAATATTGTTCATTTCATCGCAAGATGTCCAATTTTGGCAGAAATAAGGCGACAAGTATGGCAACAAAACTATTTGGATGAAACTGATCTTCTTGCAATTTTAAATGGGAAAAACTGGCACTAACTATCGCAATATATAAAAATATCATTAAGTTATAGAAACAAAATTTTAAGAGAAGCCTTTTAAAATTATATTAAAAAGAAACAAAAATCAATTAATTTACAAATTCATAAATGTAATCATTTAGCAAAGCTATCATCTGGCTGACGGCCCATCTGGCCATGCCCTTAAAGATTTAAGTTAATTAAACAAAATGTTTTTGTAATTCTTTTTCTCGATGAATCAATAAATCTAAATCTAAATCTAATCTAAATCTAATGCCAGCTTTGCGCTATTTTGCCACATTGTGGTGTCGCGTGTGTACGTGCGTCGGTGCGTGTGTGTGTCTATTTGCATATTGTACAGATAGTTTTCTCGTTATTTCCAATTTTTTTTTTTGTTTATCAATATCTCTTTTAGAAAGTGTATCTCCCATTAAAATGTTTCCAATAATTGCAATTTTTTCGAAAACGGATAATGGAAAAAGGTTTTTTGGCAAAAATCTATAAGCTAATTCAGATTATTGAATTCAGAAAAGACCTCAACGTACAAACCTTCTGATGTTATATAACTAGATTTATCGAAGCCACTTGGAATTATGGACATTAAAATCGCCCGTAATAACAATCCCTATAAAGTTTCTTTGACACAATTCTTTGAGTGCCTTCAAAAGCATATGCATAACAGCCTGAAGTTGTCCTCCAACATTTCTTAAGGCAACCATGATCCATGAATTCTTGACTCACAAAGGTATGTAGATAGGTACTATTAGTTAAAAAGTAAGCTTTTATTTCTTAAAAAACGGCTTTTGTCAAATAAAAAAAGGGACAATTTTGTGTTAAAAAATCATGCCTTTTTGAAAAACAAACACAAAATATTGCTTCCATTGAAAAAATATTGTTGTGTCTGCATTTGTGTGTGTGTAGTTTTGTGTGAAGCTTCTTATGAATTCTAACGTTTAGCAGACAAATCCCCTGATAAGGTTTTGTTACTTCAAATGTACATTCCGATTGGGCTAATATTGGTTTACCTGCTTGGATGATTGCTTTTTACTATAACAAAAAAAAGTATTAAACTTCTCTCCCCCATCTGTGTCCCATAAGTCTCTTTTAGAGACACAACCAACCACCACTTTTGTTTGTGCTTTTAACAAAGAAAACACAAGAGTGAACAAATATAAGTTCGGATAAATCTATACATCTACATGCAAGCAAACATAAAAGCATCATTGATATTTGATATTTGTGTTCGATTTTCTTACAACTAGCTAACTGTACGTCGTCGTCATTTGTCCTTCGAATATTTATTTTCAAACAAACAAACAAAATCTGATGTTAATAGATATCGTATTTAACTCTCATTTAATCTTCAGAAAAAGGTCAAACCCTAGGCTACAACTGTTGTTCATCTCTTTTCCCTTCAATTGTTTGCTCGCATCATGAAGCCCTACTTACCAAGTAATTTTGATAGCCATATCTTGAAACGTTTTATATTTAGCTCATATTATATATAGAATGTATCACACTGAACCAAATCCTTACGTAAATACAACGAAAAAATTCGTTGAGCCAACGAAAATTTAATTAATTTTCAGCCGATGAAAAATTTAATTGGCTCAACGAAATGGCTTTCATACGTTAACGAAGAACTTCATCAACTAACGAAAACTGTCGTATTTTAATGAAATTTTTCATAAACATTTTTGATCGCGAATTAATGAATTTTTACATCACTTTACGAAACTTTTTCATTGATTAACGTAAAATTTAATTAACCACGGTCATATTTTTCGTTAGTCAATGTATTTTTTGATTAATTTATGAAAGAACTTTCGTTAGCTAACGAATTTTTTCGTAAATTTAATGAATATTTTAATTAAATTACGAAAAAAATATTCGTTAGCTAACGAAACTTTTCGTTGTATTAATTTTGTTTTTTTAGTAGATTATAAACTCCTGCTCAAAATTAACGCACACTTTTTTTTTCTTTAGTTATACCCCTGCATCTTGTTTAAAATGGCTTTAAAATTATTTGTTGTATTTTTTTATGTTTGCTTATTGTTTAGCAAGTCAGAAAAATGCTAAACTGCAACAGTATTATCAACCAAAAGAAGATGAACCAAATTTAGCAATTCAAGGTCTGAAAACTGATATTAAAATAATTTTTGTTTTTAAAGAAAAAATTTTTTTTTTAAATGGAAGCACGTGACAGTTCTTTCCAATAATTTTATTCAATACTTGGTATGGTCTCCCCTAGCGCATATGATAATTTGGAGTGGTCTGTTAATTCCACGAATAAACTTTTGAAGGTTTTGTTGTAACTTTTCTTTCACTGCAGATTTCTGTTGATCAAGAATGCTTGGAGGTGGATTTTGGTCGCAAATGCATTTTTTTCAACATTTCCTAGACATGTTCTATTGAATTTAAATCCGGATATCTGTGTGGTCAATTCAAGGGTGGCATATTTTAATCTTGAAGATATTCTCAAACCACTCTAGCATGCATTATCGTGCATCAGACTGAACTGTGGACCAAATCTAGGGATGATTGGAACCGCATGCTGTTCGAGGATATCAGTCAAGTATCTTTGGGTACATAAAGTAGGTCTAGGAGAGCTCACTAGCTCCGTACGTGTTGTAAAGCTGATTTTACTCCATGAAAATTCATGACTCATCTTTAAAAGGTTCGCGGGTTGACAGATAGACTTCAGCATACCTACCCCTACAAATCTTCCCCACAAACATTTTATTCCTTACCTTCAATTTAAGCTCACTCCTGTCTCATTTGAGAAAATAACCACGATACAGTGAGATAGAGTAATAATAGGACTTTTCTGTAAAATAAATATGATGTGCGTTAAATTTGAGCAGGAGTGTAGTATAAATATTTATTGGACTTATTAAATTATTATTAATTTAATACAGTCCAAACAAAAAAATGGCGTTTCGACCCGGTGGAGCTCACTTGGACTCATCAGTTGACTTATCCGTGAGACACCTTGTCAATACGCAAATATTTTTTATATTCAGCTCAACTTACATAGATTTTTAAACAAAAACCTAATGTGAACTATATCCAGCAAGATTCAATTTTTAACCATTAAAACAGAAATGCACCCAAGGCAACGATTTTTTTCGTTAACTGATGTATTTTTTCATAAGCCAATGTAATATTTCATTAGTATATGAAGAATTTTCATAAGCTTATGAAGATTTTCGTTAGTTAATGTTGAATTTCATAAGTTAATGAATTTTTTCGTTACTTAATTAAAACTTTGATTAAGTAAGGAAAAAAATCGTATTTTTGTTCTTTAAAATGAGTATGAAATTTTTCGTTAATTGATGAATCTTTTCATTGAATTGGATTTTTTGGCACTAAAAAGGGAGAAAAAGTGTATGAAACGTTTTCATTAATTGATGAAGGTTTTCATATTACGAAAAATTACATATTTTCGTTGAGCCAACGAAAGTTTCGTTGGGCCAACGAAAATGTAGTGTATGAAACTATTTTCGTAATTTTACGAAATTTATTATTTTCAGTGCACAGCACCAGGACTAGATTTTTCCTTCGAATGTTTTGATTATCCATATAATACGGTCTTACTGATGCATATACCAAAATTCTATAAAACCCCCAATACAGGATCTCAATGTTATCCCTTAATTTTTTTTTGAGAATCTCCCCAAATTGATTTTTCTTCATATTTTCTTTTTTTTTTTGGAGTTGCTTTACTTTCCATAAAAATAAGTTCCACTTTTGGAAAAAGAACAAACGACCAAAAGATAATCCTCTTATCTCCTTTTCCGTGTGTACACGCATCTTCCTGTCAACGACACATATGGTGATGTTTTTCGGGCAGTTTTACAACACACTCGACTGTTTGGTCTTCTTTAGATTATCCATCTCCTAAATCCTCAATACAACACAATTCCAAGGGATGTCGAATGGGTTTCAATAACTTTTTTCTAAAGAATAACCTTTTGCGAATAGAGAGTTCACACAATGGCACAAGTTTCTTATCATATATGTGTATACATAGGGACGGACAAGATATTTATGTTAATGTGCCATAACCTTATACTTCATGTTTTGAATGAAATGCCATTAAACCTCGGGCTCCACTTTATTTGGTCTACATACCTCCTGGATATTTATTTTTTGATAATGTTCCAAACATATACACCCAATACATTTTCTATTAAAATAAGTATAAAATCAATCAATTTCACATTAATTATTATGGAAAATTGTGATTTTTGTGTTGAGAACGTTGAGTTCACTAAATCAAATCCTGTCAAAGAAATTCAATTTCAGATCATATTTTCTTTTATGCTGAGTAAAATCTGTATGCATAGTAATAAATACGCCATTAACATCCTAATTCTATCAAAATAGGATTCAGGTTGATTTTCATTTGGAACAAAACACTATATACATACCAAGAGAAGCTAATATATTAATAGAATTGTGAAAATGTATTTAATTATGAAAATTCGGTTAGCTAATTAAATGACTTGTTTAATGAAATATTTTCTTTTCATTTCTATTTGATCAGCTAAATTGATTATATTTTTAATAAAGCTAATGAAAACAATGATGTTAAAGATTGAATGGAGAGGTTACTTTTGAACATGAAACAATGGATTGTATTGTATATTGTTGAAATATCAAACAGTTCTTGATGGTTCGTGGTCTAATAGAATAAGATAAGCATCAATGTTTGAATCTACAGGGTATTTCGCATAAGAAATACTCGTTGTGATGATTGTCTAAATGTTTGAAAAGTATTTTGCAATCGGTCTTAAATTAACTTCTAGATGAGCTAGAGCTTGAATTTTATAAAGTACTTAGAACAGTTATGCAATATTATATTATTTGGCTAGAATTTTATTAAGTCCAGTCATTCAGTTGTCGTTGTGAAAAGTTTGTTCCAGGAGTTCTTGGGCCTCATATTTTCCACGATTCCAATTATAAGTAGGTATAGTTCAATTTGTAATTGATTAATAAACATCACAAAAACAAAATTTCGAAAATATTCGATTAAAAAAAAAAAAAAACAAAATTAATTTTGAAATCTAAAAAATTTTTTTTTTCAAAAGATTTTTATCGAAATTCTTATTTTAAAGCAATGCAAATATTCTCTTATAAAATTTGAATTCAAACTGGTTCAGTCGGTTAAGAGAAGGTTAAAAATGAAGAAAAAGAAACGGTTTTAGGATTAACAAAAAAAACTAAATATTTTTTGCACTAGAACAGCAAAGTAGCAATAAAAAATTGTTATCAAAATAAATTGACAGGTACCGTTATTTTTTGTCTTTAAAAAAACCCTCTGGACAACAGCATCTGTAATTAAATTGCCCTCCAAAACAAGTATGCAATCTCATTTGTTTAATTAAAATGTATTTTAAGAAAAAAATTCAAAATCGTTAGAGCCGTTTTTTAAAAAAACTAAGTTTTTATAAATGATTCCTTGGAAAAAAGTTTTAAAATAAAATTGGTACGTCATTTTGTAGAAATCACTAATCAACATCTTAAACCAAAATTCAATGTCCCGTTTTCGAAAATTTGATACCTCAAAAAAAGATATTCAAATTTTTTTAAAAATCCAAAAATTAATTTTTTCATAATTTTATTTGGCTTACATGAAAATTATATGTATAAGTGCTTTTTTACAAAAGTTTCATTGAAATCCAATAAGTAGTTTTCAAGTAAAGCGGATAAAAAAAATGGTTCTATGGCAGGTACCGTTTCTAATAATTTTCAAAAAAAAATTTTTCATTAAAACATAGACATTGTCTTAAAATTTACACCAGATTTTTTTTTACAAAATCGTTGGAGCCATTTTCGAGCAAATTAAACTTTTCCGAAATTTTTATATGACAGGTTACCGTTAGTTTTGGTCCAAAAAAATTAATTCCAGAAAACCTTCTGGAGAGTCTTCAAAAAATGCTACATACCAAATTTGGAGTCAATCGGCCCATCCGTTCAGGCTGTAGCTTCGTATACAGACAGACAGACAGACAGACAGACAGACTGACAGACGGACTTCCGGGACCCACTTTTTTGGCATTCTCTATCATCGTAATGTCATGGAAAAATGTTATCTCAACTTTTTTTGTACGACATTTTTTTTAAGGTGACTTTTTTTTGACATTCTCTATCATCGTAATGCCATGGAAAAATGTTATCTCAACTTTTTTTTTTGTACGACATTTTTTTTAAAGTGACTTTTTTTTATGTGGAATAGATCTAGATCTTCTGCTGGCTTTTTTGATACCGATTTATGTTTTTGACTCTTACAGAGGTAATTTCGATCGGCTAGTCTGGAATGGATTTTCATTTGTCATGTCTTCAATAACGATCGATTTTTTGTACTGGTCCCAACAGAAAAGTACCGCTTTTTGCTTTTCAATGAGGTTTTTCTGTTTTAAACTGTTCTAGTATGTTCGAAAACAGCTTCGAAAACGATTTTCTGTCTCTGCTTTTGAAACAGAATAGATTCGTATGAGAACTGTCATATCGTCGGTGAAACCAGAAAAGTGTGTAACTCCATTTTAGCAAATTTTATAGGAAAGCAAAAAAACAAAATCGTTTTGAAGGCATTTGTATGAGTTTTCATTTTCTAATTTGTTTATAAAATTAAAACTATGAACTTTATAGGGATTCTCAGTTTAAGGAACGGTAGATATCAGGTTTGTCTAACAGATGGCATTCAAATCTAGTTTTCAGAAAATTTGGATTTGCACACTTTTCTGGTTTCACCGACGATATGTATGTGTTGTTGTTTTCTGTTCTGACGTTTTTTACGAAACTGTTCTGCTCTTGCAAGCGCTTAGAATCGATTTTAGGCCAATACATTTTTTGATGTCCTGATATATGAATTTTTGAATAACTTTCAACTTCAACTTGAACTTATTTTTTTGAGAGATTGATTTATTGATTTAGAAATATCTAAAAGTTTTGATAATTTTGAATAACAAAATTGAATAAATTTTCTCAGTAAGTTAAAAAAAAAACTTGAAAAAATGCGTAAATTATTATTTATGATTTTGCAATATTTTGGAATATTTGTCTTTTATAAACAAGAGAGAGAGTGGTGAGTCAAATTAAAACAAATTCTTCAAAACCATTTTATAACTTACTCACAGATAGTTTTATGTGTTTATGAATTTCTATTTAAAAGTATAAAATCTCTAGGTACATTTTTTGATTTTATGGAAAATGTATTCAGTTTGAATCCAGAAATTTCTTCATTAAATAAATGTGGTATTTTTGTGCTTGTCAAATTCTTACAACAAATATTTACCGTAGAGTATATTTACAAATAAAAATGCACCCAGTAGAAAACCATATATAACAAGCTGTTTCAAATATATTTCTTGATAGGATGAGTTATATTAATTTAATAATATTTATTGCTAAAACCCTCTGCAATTTCTAAAGTCATTCATTTATTTCCAATTTACCCATTTTTCCATCCAACGAGTACGTTCATAGAAATGAGTTTACAAACGTCACATACCTCAAACCATCACTCTCTAATATAAAATTCGTTTATCTTCTTAAGTAAGGATTGATTGTTTACATGAAAGGGTTGACCGCACTTATTTCATTTTGAGTGTTATATGCATATGTATGTGTATCGTTCTTCTTCATTGCTCTACATTTTTAATGCCTTCAACCTTATATGATCCTATTTCCTATATTGTGTTTGTTTAAGAAAGGTCTTGTAACCAAATTTAATTTTCAACTCACATTCTTGTCTATCGGTATGCCTGTATGTTTTCATTTTAAGATAAATTTATTATTGAATAGAATAGAAAATTATCAATATTTACAGAACATTGTTATTATGTCAGATGACTAACTTACACTCAAAACTTTAAATTCATAATGCTATAAATTTAAAATAATGTATGAGAATGGAAAGCATGCTAAATGAACTTGACAAGAATAATAATGCCTATTAAGTAGGTACCTGTACATTGGACATGTTATTGTCCTGTCAAGAGAAATACAAAAAAAAAGAAAGAAAGATGTAAGAGAAAAGAAATTGAATTACTTAAAGCCATTTTAAAAAGAACTTTCCCGGACCGAAACTCACCAAAGTTAGTTAACTTAAAGAAAAAATTTGTGAAATCATGTAGGTAAACTCAAATTTAAATTATTGCGTCTTTTGAGTCAGAGCCATGAAAATAAAAATAAATTTAGTTACAACCGAAGGCAAAATACTTTTTAAATTAAATCAAACATTTTTGTGAAAATATTTTGGTTTCCTTGATTTTCCAACTTTTGCCAGTTTTAGGGTTAAATAGACTTGAATGCTTTAAGAAGGGATATCACTTTACTTATTATGATAACAACAAAAGACTTAATACTCGTATGTAACCCTTAGATTAATTATTCTAAACTCTTTACAAAAGATTTGTGTGGTAGGCCGATTTTATTGATAAATAATTGACTAAATCAGAATTTACTGGACCATACCATAATCCTTTACTAAACGGTATTTTCAGTAATCTTGAGGTTAACCATGGTATTTTCATATCCATAGTTTATTGTCAAAGACCAAGAATAGGGTTGTTGTTTAACTATGTATATAAATTGTGCGTATATGTGTATAATGTATATTCAATGAAATTTGAGGTATGAATACAGTTTTATAATATCTTTACTACAGTTAAATTACAGAAATTATTATTATTTATAAACTGTTTTTCTTAACTTTAAAATTGTAAACCTGTGCCTCTAGCTCTTATATCTTAAAAGTGAGTTACTTGGATTAAAGATTCAGGTAGGTAAGTTATCTTAAGGTTTTCTCTTCTAGATCCATGGGGACATCTTTTACCGGATTTCTGGATCCTGTTTTATTGCATTTCTTTCAAGGACTGCCAAATTATTCATAAACATATTTGTTCGATACTGTAAAACCAAATTAGGAAGGTATGTAGGTATGGCTGCAAGCCTATTATAGTAAATTGATTACAAAGTAACAGCATAGTAATCTGGCTGAGCCAGAAACAGTGAAATAGTTCTCTTTAAAATAGTTCTCTTTAAAATAGTTGACTTTTAGATATTTGATCTCGCTTTTTGAGGCAATTAATGGATGATCGTTTTCTTCCTGTTACTCGGCAGAAAATTGTAGGGCTCCGCTTTGTATAAAGTGAAAAGTTCTGGTATCATTACTTTTAACAGCTTACTTTTTGTTTTTGCTAAGCACGAATATGAATTTGTCCAATTAAATTTGTAACTGCTACTATGGAGATAAAAGATGAAAGATTGAAGTGCAAAAAATTAATTTGTTTCTTTTTTGGCGAGGTATTTGAAAATTGAGCTTTTTCGCAAAGAAAATCGTAAATTTAAAATAGAAGGGACCAGAGGCGTACGTTGAGTTGTTGGGGCCCCGGGGAAAGAAAAAATTTTGGGGACCTTTTGATATTTGGAGGCCCCTTTGATACATACATATACATATACATATACATATACATGGGAAGTGGGGGTAAGACCCAATTTAGTGTTTGATTGTCTTAAAAACCAATAAAAAACTACTTTTAATTAAAATAAAGCCTCCACATGGGGGTAAGACCGCTCTATCAAATTTTGTTTTCAGAAAGACCTTTTCTTTTATTTTAAATGCAGTCTATTTGCAATAATAACACACTTATGTATATTTTCATAATTTCTCACTCCAGCACAAGCTTTGTGGTACCATTTGGTACACATTTGGCACTTAATCCAACAATATTTTGGATTGGATCTAGAAAACAGTTACAGATAGAAGGTACAAATACAGTCTGCAAAGTCCTTTTCCTCAGAATCATCACTTACAGTATTATTTGGTGCCTGTCGCTTAGCTTTTTGGAAGATTTAACGGTGAACTTCTTTTTTCACTTTTTTTAAGCTACAAGAGCTTCCAATTTCGCCCATGGGAGGTCTTGCCCCAGTCATATCATATTTGATGTTCTGGATTATTTTTTTTGTAATTTATCTTTATGACTCCTTCTTTCACAGAAAATACTTTTGAATAATCACTTTCTATTATAAAAAAAGAAGATACAAATTTTAATTTTTAAAGTGTTAAAAATACAAATGACTTTTCACATGAACGATAACAAAATGACGAAAAATCACAAAATTTACCGTAACTCTTCGGCATCTAAACTGAACTTACTAAAACTTACAGACGTGATCGTTTATACCAAAAGGCACTTATTTTATATTGCAAGTGTTGCCACTCTTATTTTTTTTAATGCAACATAGTACAAAAACGGTCTTTCCCCCACTTCCCCTCAACATATACATATATATATAAAAAAAAAACAAATACAAAAGTACGTATCTTTTTTTGGGACCCTTGATGTATCATTTGTTGGCCGCTTAGATTTTATTAATGTTATATTTTTTGGGGCCCTAATATAATATTTAATTTTTCTTTCAAAAATACAATTTATTTTTTTTTTTTAAATAAATTAGGTATTAGGTATGTGGCAGTGGCATTATACTGACGAAAATAATTTGTCTCTCTTCTGTCCAAAGGAATTCATGTCAAATATCTTATCTTTTTGCTTCGTTAGTTTGTATAATTAGTTGCCTTTTCTGCATTGTCTCCAAACGGGGGCCCTATCGTCAGTCGGGGGCCCCGGGGGCACCGCACCGCCCCGTTTGTCTCCAAACGGGGGCCCTATCGTCAGTCGGGGGCCCCGGGGGCACCGCACCGCCCCGTTTGCCCCAATGGTGTGTTCTCACATTGAAGGGACAATCATTAAAAATGTATGTCTTGTACATTTTTGTTAAGGGAGCTTGAAAAAAAAACGTAGGTAGGTACTCTTTGAATAAAAAAATCAATAAATTCAACGCTTTTTGGAGCTGATACCATCAGTGGAGAATTGTTAAGAAGATTTAACGACAAAAAATTCGTGAACCCTATACACTAAAAATGTACTTTTTTTATCTATTTAAAACTTTAATAAATTATGTCCTTAGTAGAAATTTCTGAATGTCATGATTTAATATCTTAAATCATTTAAAATTTTTTGTTTTATCCAATTTCTAGGGGTTCATACATCATTCAAAACATTTGATTTAATTCAACACACATTCCAATGTATATATGTACCTATGTATTAAAACTTTAAACGATGCAGAAATAAGCCAAAAGACTAAACTATTCATTTTGTTTAGTAAAATGGAAAATATTCACATATCGAAATTTGTTTTAACATCATCATATAATTAAACGGCGAGCATAGTTTTTGTGGTACAAATTACCGGGCCCCCAAAAACCGAAGGGGCATAAATTATACACGAAACGAAAGAGAATGACGCGTAGATGTGCAGAATCACATTTTTTTTTACTTTTTATTAACCGAAATAACGAAATTAAACATATTAAAAATCGACACAAAATAAAAAAAAAAACAAAACAAAAACAACTGGAATTCTATTGGAAAATTTCCAATCGACTGGAATGAAATGTCATTCATGGCTGAATGAATGAATGAAAGCATTCAGCGAAAATCAAAAAACATTAAGGTGGGTTCACATTGGTGCGTTGTTTTAAGATCGCACGTAAACTATGGTTAACTTTCATTGTTTTAGTTATCTAAGTTTAGAAAGTAAGATGTTTGTTTTATTACCATGAATTTTTTTGTTAAAATCGAATTCTATTAAAATCAAGTCTATTACTTTTGTAAACACTTTTGATACCAATGAAATCTATTTTCGTCCTTTTCTCTCTTGAAAGAACATAAGAATTTGTCAGCAATTACATGAAGCCTCAAGAGGCGCGACTCTTTTTAAACATAATGAGTGCAAAAGAGAAAAAAGATGAAAGAAAAAATTATCCGACCGGAGAGTCGTGGGTCGTGAGTCCGAGACTCTTTTTTGACGTTTCTTTTTCCACTTTTTCTTTTTTCAACATTCCCTCACATTTCTTTTTGCTTCTTGGTGCAATACAACAACAACAAATTTTATTTCAAAAGATAAATGTCAAATTTGAGTCCTTGACTCAAGAGGCATCGTGTAATAGTTCGCGCCTCACAGAATGATTACACACCCGACAAACAATTTTGGTTCTATAAAGCTTAACAGATGCAATTGTTGCTTCTTTAAAGCATCATAGAAGCAAAATTGTTAGTAGGGCAGCCACACAAAAAAATATAAAAGTTCTGACCTGGGATTGCGACTAAATTTTTCATATAGTTTTTGGGTCGCTGAAACCGAATCCTAATTCCGTTTTGCTCCATCACGTCAGGTTTTCGAGATAACCTCATAAAATGTCACGAAAACAAAAAATTTGTTTCTCTGATCTGGATGTGCGAATATGTTAATCATATAGTTTTTGGATCACTGAATCCAGATTCGAAGTCAATTTCGCCCTATCACGTCAGGTTTCTGGGATATCCTCAAAAAAATGTCAAAACCAAAAAAACAAAAGTTTTTACCTGGGGTTGCGACTAAATTTTTCATATAGTTTTTGGGTCGCTGAAACCGAATCCGAAGTCTATTTTGGCGTATCACGTCAGGTTTTTGAAATATCCTCAAAAAATGTCTAAACTCAAAAAAAAGTTCTTATCTGACATTTTTTGAGAATATCTCAAAAACCTTACATGATACGGAAAAATAGAGTTCGAATTCGGTTTTAGCAACCCACTTAGACGCAACCCCAAATAAGAAATTTAGTTTTTTTGGTTTTGACATTTTTTGAGGATATCTCAGAAACCTGACGTGATCGGGCAAAATTGACTTCGAATCTGGATTCAGTGATCCAAAAACTATATGATTTACATATTCGCATATCCAGATCAGAGAACAAAATTTTTTGTTTTCGTGACATTTTTTTAGGTTATCTCGAAAACCTGACGTGAAGGGGCAAAACGGACTCCAGATTCGGTTTCAGCGACCCAAAAACTATATCAAAAACTTAGTCGCAACCCCAGGTCAGAACTTTTTTTTTTTTTTGTGGCTGTGTTATCAAAAGAAATTTCGAAAAAAGAGTCAAGCCTCTTGAGGCTTCATGTAATAGCTGACTTTGACAGTTCCTTTACCATTTTACCAAGTTTTCACTTTTAGACGTTTACATTTTTGCATAAAAGGCACTAATATTTTATCGCCGCATGGCAAAGCGTTTTTCTTATGAGGTTCAGGGAAAACTAAAGAAAACGTCTTTTTTGTTCCTTATCTACAATAACCTAAAAAGTGAAAAAAAAGGGAAATTTACAAAATTAAATTTTTTTTATTTCTTTCTAGCGCTATTTGTTTTTGTTTATTAAAGCAACGTCCACTTTTTGCAAAAAGTCAAAAAGTGAACATTTTCAAACTCATTTTGTGACAGTTTTTCCCATCACAAAATTAAAAATATTGATGCAGAAAGCTTATTTTTTGGTTTAAAAAAACAATTTTTGTAGTTTTTTTCTAAAAAAAAATAGCGCTAGAAAGAAATAAAAATTTGTTAATTTTGTAAATTTCCCACTTTTTCACTTTTTAGGCCATTGTAGTTATGCCTTTAACAAATTGTTTTTATACAAAAAAATATGGTTTTCGCATTTTTTGTTTTAATTTTCTAGCCCGAAGAACCATACAAAAATGCGTTTGAAAATTGTCACTTTTGTACTATTTCACTTTTTGAGCCAATGTAGTTAAGGCTTAACTACATTGGCTCAAAAAGTGAAAAAGTACAAAAGTGAAAATTTTCAAACGCATTTTTGTATAGTTTTTCGGGATAAAAAATTAAAACAAATGATGCAGAAAGCTTATTTTTTCGTCTAAAAAACAATTTGTATACTCTTTTTCACAAAACAATTGCTATAGCCAGAACAAAAATCTTTTCACTTTTGTACTTTTTCAAAAAGTAGTGTATGTAGTTAAGCCTTTAAAAGCCACTTAATGCAAAAAGTCAATATTTTCAAACTCATTTTGTGATAGTTTTTTCGAGCAAAAAATTAAAAATAATGATGCAGAAAGCTTATTTTTTGGTTTGAAAAACAATTTTTGTAGTTTTTTCCAAAAACAAATGGAGCTTGAAAAGAAATAAATTTTTTTTTACTTTTGTAAATTTCCCACTTTTTCACTTTTTAGGTCATTGTAGTTAAGCCTCAAGGCCTTAAAAGTATAACTACAACGGCAACTTTTTGCAAAAAGTCAAAAAGTGATAAATTCAAACTCATTTTATGACAGTTTTTACTTTTCAAAAAAAATGTTTGGTAGTTTTTTTCCAAAAATTAAAAAAAAAAAAACAAATATTGCTAGAAAGAAATAAAAAAAAAAATTAATTTTGTAAATTTCCCACTTTTTCACTTTTTAGGTCATTGTAGTTATGGTTTTAACATAAAAAAAACGTTGTTGTGCGACGCAGTTGTCGTGGTAATGCCTTAAGAATTTATTTGTTTGATTAAAAAATGTCGCTTCTCACCACATAGTACCACGGATTACCTTTTTACTACTGTATATTATGAAGATCTACACCTGAACGCACCTTTAATAAATGTGAACATATCTTTAATCATAATTAAGTGTCTGAACGCATTCATTAAAATTTTCCTGGAAGATTTGACATTTCTCAAACGTCAAGCTGAAAGTTTTCTTCGTATTGTTAATAGGGGGGTTCACATTGACCAACTTACCGGACAGACCAGCCGCCATTTGGTCTGATCTGATGTTGTTTTGATAATGTGAACACCCATCCGACAGCCTGTCCGGTTTGCCGGATGGTTTTCAAAAAATTTTGATTTTTTGGTGGTCGGACGGACATGTTAGTCGATTAAACGACATGTCTGTCCGGCAGACAGTGATAATCCATTCTCTCTAATTTTAGAGCAATATAGGGTAAAGATACATTAAAAATAAGCTGAAAAATGGGTTTTGATAAAAATTATCTGATGAGTGTGAACGAAAAATATAAAACGGCCATCAGGCCAAATGACAATCGGTCTGTCCGGTAAGTTGGTTAATGTGAACCCCCCTAATTTGAGAACACCAACTTCAAATAAAGAGTAAATTCTAATTGAATATCGTTTTTTTATTGTGGAAAAATATAAAATAAATAAAAATAAACCATTTGCGATCAAAATATATTTTTTCCTGGCATAGTTATTGTGAAAAAGTCAAATTACTGTGACTTTTCTTCCCGTGATTGTCTTCAGGATATTTTGTCTCTGTAAAACGACAGCATACGGCCAAAATAATTAACTTTCTACTTCATCTTCACTCAGATCTTAATAATATCTGCAATTTCCTATTGATTTTGATTTAATTGAATTTATATTACCGAAGAAAATAAACGAAATTATTGATCAAAGGAATCTCTGGTTTTATTTTGCAGAAGTTGTTTTGATTTCAGATTGACGTACGTGTTAAAATTGTTGTCAAAGGACACATACACAATCGCAAAAAGAACTCGGTCTGTTTTCATGTTCCTACAAGCTAAATGAAAAAAAAAATGGTGTGAATGACAAATTTGAGTGAAGTTGGTGGAGGTTGAATGATTGACGGATGGAATTTGAACGAATGGAACATGAAACAGGTTGAATTGAATTGAAATGCAAGGTGCAAACACAATGCCCTTAAGGAGATTACACTTTGCATTTTCTTTTTCGATACTTTTTTTAACGTAGTTGAGCGTAGTTAAAACGCAGTTCAACAATATCTAAATCAGGTTTAAAATATATCAAAAAGTAGGTATATTATATATTCCTGTGTAAAAGTGAAGTTAATCGTAAGAAAACAACAACAAATACTATAAAAAGTAAAGAAACTATTTTGGTATTATTGTGTTCAAAATTGTTGCAAATAAAAAAAAAAAATAAAGATAAATTGGCACTCGAATTTCGAGGGCTGGGTCGGCTAGTATTTATTAATAATGTTTTTAAGTCTTTGTCAAAATATAATTATAAAACAAACTCATGAAAATTATAAAAATAAATTTATTTCAATAATATAGAATTGTTGAGAGAATTAACAAAATTAATTCATGCACAAAGTGTAAAACAAATATTGATTTTGCATTATTCATATAAAAATAAACTTTTTTTTTCTGAAAATCCATGCATACACATAAACATTGTGTATTAACATCACCTTTATGCAGTTTTTGAATACAATTTTACTGTTCTATATTGGAAGCTTATTAAATACTTGATGTTTTTTTGTGTGTGCTTCATTCTGACCAAAAGTTATTTTTGTAGTGACAATTAAATGAATTCAAAGAGAAGAGTTTACAATTATTTTTTTTTGCAAACAAAAAGGTAATTCCAATTAAAAGTTGATTGATTTTTTAATTATTTTTTGTTCGTTCATATCAAAAGAACATGTAAAAACATTTTGCAATTAAAAATTGTGTGATCTAAAATTTTCTATATAGAATGGAATTTATTAGAAACAGGTGAATAGTACATACGGATTGATATATGTAATGTAGATGAAAGACAAAAAGGAGTTATGTTTCCTTAATCCTTCCAGAACACTTATTGCAATTTGGCAAATAAAGCATTTTTGGAAATGTTTTCCCAATCCGATGGTTATAGAAGTTATTATGATGTCATATTAAATACAATATATACCACCCTCAAGAGGCAAACGTCATAACCTTTTTTTGTTGCTATCTTTAATGACTCTGCAAATACTTTATCACGATAATACAAAGCGTCCGCTGGAATAATTATGTTTTCGAACTTTATTAAAACTTTAGTTTTTTGAAAAGATAAATTATTTAAATACAGTTCAGATTTTTAACAACTAAACTTCAACTCTTAAAGCAAGTTTTTGTTACATTTAATTTGTATTTAGTCATTTCCACAAACTTTAGCAAGCAAAACCAGTTATATGAACAATTTTGTGCTACTGTGTCGTGTATTTTGTTTAAATATTAACCCTTTTTGATTCAGACCTCTTTTTTTCTTGAAATACTCTTTCTCAAATCTGCGAAGGCTGCCCTGACTAGGCTGTATATCAATAACTCCGCGACGGATATATTTGTCTAGGATCTCAGATTTTATTGTAAACTTTACTTTGAAGTTGCATCCCAAGTCCAAATTAGCTGTTGAACGTAACAAACTCATGAAAAAAACTGTCTGGAAAGAGTAAGATGGAAATGTTTGCAAATGAGAACAAAAGTTATTTTTATTATCATGTTTGCAAAATTTGTATACTGGTACTGACTGTTTATAGTTCATATTAGCTCATAAAAAAATTTTGGTAACATTTTTATGATACATATCATAAAATTATTAAAGAAACTGCAATGTTATTGCACTCAAACTTCTTCTAAATGCCACCACTAGAGACAATGCAGAACTTGTACACCAATTATTGTATGCTAACAATCCTTCCGAAAATTGCTTGGGGTGCTACAGAGCTGTTTCCTTAATTTTTGTTAAGAAAAATTGCGTAACCAATAATTCTTTATTGCGCCGATATAAATGTTGACCTGAAAAAACGACATCAATATTTATCCACATCAATACGTAACGTATTTATTTAAGCTTTACGTTAATGTTTACCCTTCAATTAATCAAAACCTCGTTATTTCCTAACGAATTCTTTTCCGAGTGATCTATTTCTAGTCCGTTGTTTGTAAAACATCACGTTTCCATTGTTTTTTTTTAGAAATTATTGTTGTCTTTTTTCCCTTTGTTGAGACAAGAGGGTGATTTAAGTCGAAACAGATTGTTTTTTTTTTTCTCTTCTTTTTGTCTTTTAATTTGACCTAAGGAACTAATAAATCGTGTTTAAGGCATGCCTTGTCTTGTCCCCCTCAATACAAAACATAAAAAACTGATTTATTGAATTTAAAATCCATAAATAAGAAAAAAAAACGTGCCCTTTGTATCCATGAAGGACTTTCTTTGGGAAAGAGAGTAGATATGAATTGAATAACTGTTTCGTTTGTTTAAGTTTCTTCTTTTTTTGTATTTGTATCCTTGAAGGTACTTACTTTTTTCCTGGTTTAAGAATATTCTATGTTTTTCATTTCATATTACTCTGAATTTTTAAGCATTCAAAAAATGGTTTTATAGAAGAAACTCGGACTTCATCCAAGTTATTTTAAACTTTATAAGCTTCTTATTATATTTACTCAATTTAAAAATGCAAAGTACTTTTGTGGTTGTCAACTAAAGGTTTATGCCAGATCTGTGAGTATAATATTCTTTTTATGATTCTTTTTTCTTCTTTTTTTCATGGTTAAATTATGGATCCATAAGTAAATTATCAAAAGATTTAAATTAAATGATAAAAATGATGAAAAAAAATAAAATTAGATGCATATAGCATAATGGTATATAATGATGTTATTAGAGTCTAAATTTGTAGCTTATTTAAAGACGACCTAACTTTTAGTTAAAGCCTTTTTCTTATTCATGTTACCAAAAGGCCTTAATTTACTTAATTAAAATTAAGGATTTACACAAACGAATCGAATTTCTGCAAGATGAATAATTTAATATAACCGATGTGTCCAGTTTCCTAGTTGACGAACTAAATCGAATTCTATTATCACTCACTGGTCACTGGTTTGCTTTGATGGTGGGATAAAATCTGAGATTTGACATCTCTTGTCCTTATTTTTACTGTTGTAGATCTTAAGGAACTCTTAAATAAGTGTTAATTCAGCTGTCATATTGAGCTGTCATATTGAGCTGTCAAGTTCCATTTGTGTTAAGATTGTGTACGAATCATCTGTGGTGGTAAGATTCCAACACTAACCACCTAAATCAACTGTGTAGAAAAATAGAATCATTTTTAATAAATTGCTTTTGTAAACCGAAAGTGTGTCGACTTTTTGAAGAACACCTTTTAATTTTTCAAGTGACTTTGAATGTGCTCTTACAGTTTTTTTTCATGCCACTCATTTATTCAGCTTTTTGGCACAACTAAGTGTGAGTGGATAAGCTATCCAGTGTACATTTCTTTATCGAAATGAAGAGACCTTAACCAAGCTTTTATTTTCAATCTGGATTGAAAATTATCTTTGGGAGAGAACTGTGGCAGAATAATACCAGTCAAAATCAGCAAGGCGGGAAATTTCAAGGTCCCAATAACTAAAACATTAACTAAATGTTTAACATTTAAAACTAAAAATTAAAACTAATAATGCCAAACGTTTCATGGACACCCTGCTTTCTTCATCGACAAGTTCTAGCATCCAAGGTACAGAACTCCTCCAGAACTAAATGATGTGCTTAAAGATGTGATCAGAGTAGTGAACTCAATAAAAGGTAAGGCTCTGCAAAGTCTACTGTTTAGGATTGTATGGGATGAAATGGGTTCACTCCACAAAAATCTTCTTTAGCCTACAGAGGTCAGATGGCTGTCAAAGGGAAAAGTATTGACACGAGTTTTAGAACTAAGAGCTGATGAATTATTGAATTTTTACAAGATTCAAATTCTGAAAATTCGAACCATTTTTGCGACCCCCCGTGGCTTTTAAAATTATCATTCCTCGCTGATCTGTTTGACCACTTAAATACTCTGAATAAGAGCCTCCAAGGTAGAGAGGAAAACATTTTGACTGCAAAGAACAAAATCAGAGGATTCCTTGAAAAACTTCGGTTATGGTCAGTGTCTCTAAAAGCAAGCAAATTTGATTCTTTACCCTGCTTTCAAAAGATTCTTGAAGGAAATTCATCGGAATATGATATTTGTTAGCTCCCAGATTCCTCTCATGGTACAGAGTTTATCAAAGTTGGAGAAGAAGCTTTTGTGTTACTTTCCAGAAGTTGATTCAGGAAGCGAAAATAAACAAAGGTGGATTTTAAATCCTTTTTTGAATAAATCGTTTGAACTACCTGTAAAACTGAAAAAAAAAAATCTTGTAGATTTATGTAGCTGCAGATGGCATGTTAAAATGGAATTCAATTTAAAAACAGTTAACAGCTTCTGCATTAAGAGAAGAGTATCCTGAGCTGGAAAACGAAGAGTTGCGGTTGTTAGTGCCCTTTGCCACTTTATACCTATGTAGAGTCACATTCTCTTCAATGCTGGACATCAAAACTAAGAAGAGAAACATTCTTAACTTGGAAAAATCGTTAAAGTGTCAAAGATCAATCCAAGATTTCAACATTTACTAATAAACAAACAAGCACATTTGTCGCACTGAGAATTTTTTTTTTAATTATTTATTTTTTTCTATCAAAATTTGTCTCGGGGCCGCGACCCCCCTAGGATTTCTTCTTTGAAAAACACTGCTATAGACCCAACGGCTCTACCTAAATATGGTTTTGGTATATACACGGTTACACCCTGTATTTAACTCCAGCATACAGACTCGCTGGCAGCGTATAAGTTGTGTCGTTGTTTCATTCAAAACTTCAATATAAATTGACGGAACTCCGACAATCGCATTGCACTAATCAAAAAGGCACGCACAAATCCTCTTTGTTTCTTATTTAGTTGTACCCCCAGCTATGTTATTAAGCAGAGTAAACAAATTAAAAAGAGGGATGTAGAATCTTATACTTTTTCCAACCGAGGAACCGTATTTTTTTTTTTTATTTTTGACGTCTATTATTAGCAAGGTACATGTCTACATGTGTACAGGAAATAATGAAATCATAACAAAAACAGACTCTTTTTTGTTCCCGACAACATGCAAATTTTTTTTTGTTTGCTTATATTTTTACTTTTTCACTTTTTTCGTTTGCCTTTTTTTGTTTACTTATTACTTAACCTTTAGATGACTTTAGAGATTCTTTCTCCAAAATCAGTATTCACAGTTTTTGTGACCTTGTAAGTTATATTTGGTATTCTTTTAAAATATTTCATCAGCCTAGCAAAGAAAAAATTTATAATGGAGTGTATAGGATATATGCAGAAAAAGTATCTTATAACTTCCCTTAGGCATTTGAAAGATGAGTTCAAAAATGTTATCATTTCTTTGTACTTTGTTTGCTTTCATTTTACTATAGGTACCATGTCTTACCTTTGGCTTATAATATGACACAGACATTATTGTTTTATGATATTATGATAAGTTATTTCTACTGAAGTGTATGTACCTCTACTGAACAAATTATTTTAGTTAAAGGATGGTGGTTAAATACAAAAGATATATGTAATTGAAAATTATTTATAATTGTTAAATTCATATAATTTCCACTTTTAACTCGCTCAAACTACACAAAAGAAAAGAAAATTGATACCGTATGAATTTGGTAGAAACCAAGTGACCAGCCTCCAAACTAATCCGTCTATTCTTTAACAATGTATGTAAATAAATAAGCTTGAAGATTAAATTCTTAGAGCCAATTTTTTATTAGAGAGATAAACCTTAGTTAGGGCTTATTCCTACGAATACACGTAGGACATTATTCTGATAGTCTAATTGACGATTTAATCACTATCACGGGATGTCATAATTAGTTCGAGTTAGAGGGGGTTTTAATTAAATTCGAGATAGAGGGATTACATTTTTTTTTTGTTTTTGTTGAATATAAAAAAGATAACAATGAATAAATAAATTAATTAAATAAACAAATAAAGGTTTTTTATTTTTGAGAGAAAAAAACAATGTACTCCAACGCTCCGATTTTTCGAGATGTATCCCACTTTTTCCACACAGAGAAATCGTTTGATTAACTAACCTAACTAACTGGATTGGAATGTTTAAAATTGAAATTGTATTTATTTTAGAATTGCAAACACATTTTTGAACCACCATTTGATTTAATGAGGTTTATAAAAAAAAATATAAGTTTGTCCTAGGTGAATTTAACTAAAAACAAATTCTATAATTGTCTTTAATTTTCTTCCTTGGTGTTTGTGGGTGTGACTTCACACTATTGTGAAGTATCAGTCTTCAAATTAGGTGTCACAATTTTGACAAATCGCAGCTTTGTTTATTTATTCTGTACGAAGACCGCAGTAAACGTTGAACAGATAAAACGAACAAAGGTATTAAGCAAAAGAAAATTGAATCAACAACAGAGTTAAAGAACAAAGAGTTAAATATAAATAGAAACAATTTTTATTTATAAAATAATTGTGATATTTAAATTACGTTAAATGAAATGAGTTGGCAACCATAAACTGCGTTGAACTAATTTTTATAAAATTATCTAGGCGCTTTGGAGAAAACGTCGTAAATAATAAAAAAAATAATTAAACGATTTAAGGTTGGCTTACAATCAAAGCCCCTAGTGTAATATTATTTTTAGAACGTTAGCGCTCAACGCTTTGCTCAATGAAATAACAAGTGATTTGTTTTAAATCAAGCTCTGCCTTTTATATGATTTTTGAAATAAATTCAAATCAATGAAATCTATGATTACAAACATAAATTATTTTAAAGTGATTAAACAAGAGCCGACATGAGGGATTTAAAAAAAACGGAGATACCATTTTCAATTATACGTATTTTTTGAGAAAAATTAAAAAGCCACTTATGTTAGTATTATATACGTACTACGAACTTTGTAAATTACAAAAATAACATCTGGGGCATATATATATTTCTCAATCGATTCAAACAATAATTCTGGAAGAATTTTGAATTTTAGGCCCTAATAGTGGAGTTATGGGTTTCTAAAGTTTTGGAAAACTGTGGGATGAGTTTATTTGGAAATAGATTTATTTTTTTGATAAAAAACCGGAAGTTGGCACTTCAAATCCATATTTAAGAAACTTCGACCTTTTTGATATTTTTTCAAATAGTCTTAAAATAAAGCTTATACAATTTAGAAACTATGTATGTGCCAAGTTTCACAGTGGGATACCCATTCGTTTAGAAAATATAAACATTTTAGTAAGCAGATTTTGTGCAAAAAAACTGATTTTTTGTAGAAAAAACCCGGAAATAAGCAATTCACTTTATGTTTTGGGTATGTTAGATCATTTTTTATTATATTTGTTTTACTGTTAATGCTACCTATACAATATGGATGCAATATATCAAGTTTGAAGATGGTATCTCAACTAGTTTACAAGTCACATATTTTTGATTGCCGGTGAAACAACGCAGTGCCGAAGACAAGCCGCAACCGGTCTTTTTCCTCATTTTCTCATTTTTTTTTTCTACTTACAGGTGCCATCATATGTATATTAGGTATAAGAGAGTATAACTTAACCATTAAGTCCAAATAGATAAATAAAAGTCAACAACCTTATCTAAAAAATAGGGTTTTTAAAACTTTTTTTCAATTTGAGATGCAGACTATCGTCTTTTTTGCAAATAAGTTTCAAAAACAATTTTTTGTAGCATCTTCCGATATTTCAATTCTTTTCTGAAGGATTTAAGGGTGCCGAACTTGAATATTAAGTCAAAAATTTTATTTGTTTCCGTTTTTGAAATATTACGGTTAGAAAATGCAAAAAAACGTTATTTTAACGGTTTTTGAGGTTTTGCGTGATTTATTTCAACATACATAATTTGTAATGGTGCTTTTCTCCTTTCAAAAACTTTGCGATATCTCTTTTATTGTTACAAATTATGTTGAAATAAATCACGCAAAACCTCAAAAACCGTTAAATAACGTAACGTAAAAAAGGACTTTTTAGATTTGAAATATAATTATCATTCTTTCTTTAGTACATCATTTTTATCTAGGAGTTATACTTTTCGAGTTACAGTACCGCTAATAGTGCATTTTTTTAATATCTTAAATATTTTAAACAGCCCTTACAGTTAAGTGGGAAATAACTGAAAATGAGATACTTTGCGCTTCTCTTACTCTGAAAGTATAACTCTTCGAGAAAAATGATGTACTAAAGAAAAAAAGATATTTATATTTCCAATCTAAAAAGTCCTTGCATATTTTCTGTCCGACCAGTCCTTCTCGAGATATTGAGACTAACACGTTTTTCAAAATGGCGGGTGCCCCACAAGACCAATCAATACGCAAACTGAGATTTATACTCAGGATAACCCCTCTTCAATACTGCGTCCAAACTTAGCTGACGTCACAATTTTTTTCGGATCCCCTGCATTTGACTTCTAATTGACTATAAGTACTACTCTAGTTCCATTTGCAAATCAGGCAAAACATATAAATGACTCAATGCACAAATAAAATTGGAGCCGGATTTAGAGTCGTTCGTGGTAAGTGTGCGCAGCCGGTAAGTGTGCGCATTGCTATTTTCTCGAAACTAGTGTAAAAATTTAAATTTCTGCTGATGCACAATTAATTAGATATCTGATCTTCGTCGATGTCCGTTATATTTATGCTTCTGTTGTTTTTAATGTTTCGAGAAAAAGCAAAAGAAAAAAAAGCTAACTTTCCTTAAAATTTTTCACACTTTTCAAACTGTGACAGTGACCTGTCTTTGACTTAAAGTGAAATCAATTGATTTTTTTTATTGAGCTTACTATTTAAACTTTATGTTCCAATAAAAATGTTATTGTTTTTTGTATTTATTTATTAATATTTTATCAAAAACAATAAAAAACTGCATTTGGGGTAAGTGTACGCAAAAATTTGGGGGCAAGTGTGCGCATGCAAATGCATGGGATTCCACTGAAAATATATATATTTGCATAAAATGCTTCAAAATGCATCAAAATTTCACAGTGTACAGAATGGATCAAAATAATGAGAAAATCGTATGGGAGCGCGAGTCTCAGACCCCTCGTTTGGTTTTTATATGTCTTTAAAAAATGAAAAAAAAGAACAATAGATATTCATTTAGATTACTAAGCAAAAGTACCTGCGCACACTTACCGTACACCCTGCGCACACTTACACCTTCGAAGGGGTAAGTGTGCGCAATATGACCTGTTTTGGTTTTCTTAGGAAAACATAAATAATTTTATAAATATTAGTTATATTTTAATTGAATTTAAGAAGTCAAAACATGTATCTGTAATAATCAATTTACTTTTTTATGTACATCCTACATATATTATGCTTGTAATACTTATTCAAAGTCAAAAGTGCGCACACTTACCACAAACGACTCTATTTCTAACATGCACACACAGAAAAATAGTTTATGACTTTTGGTTCTAGCGGGCACTATTTTCATCTTAATATGACGTCACATTGCTTAAAACTAGCAGATAACAAAGGCGCTTTCAATGATACCTCATTTGTGGATTTATTATAAGTAGTTACGATGGTATGATGGAACAGATGAACATACATAGTACAAAGTACATACATACAATCAAACGTATTTACATACACACCGGTCAAATAAGTAAACCTCCTTTAACCTGCAAAGTCAGATGAAAATTTAAAAGAATTCCGTCATGTCATTAAAGGTGTAACCTATAGAATAAACAAAAACAAGAACTGTAGGTGGTTGGTGGTAAGTAGGAAAATATTGTTATTTCACGTAAATTTAGGGAACTCAATTATTATTGAGTTTGTTTTCGACGTTTCATGGAATTCTACCTTTTCTTCAACCCAATTTCAAAGGTATGTAAGGTATGCTATTGTTGCTTCTACAGCACCCAATTTATAAAACATTAACGATAAATTGGGTATTTTTCTCGTCATTTATCAATATAATTAGTTAAACAAAGTTCAAAAATAATGTAAACACTCTTGTACATAATGTAAACGTTT
Organism: Episyrphus balteatus; assembly: GCF_945859705.1. Lineage (NCBI taxonomy): Eukaryota > Metazoa > Arthropoda > Insecta > Diptera > Syrphidae > Episyrphus > Episyrphus balteatus. The sequence continues at coordinate 68,812,921 of NC_079135.1, forward strand.
CAGGGCTTAATCGACTCACATACATTATTAAAAAAAAAAGAGTACTTCAACATCTTGAAGCTTGTGAGTTCAAAAAGATCAATTAATAAATTCTTTGAATTTGAACTTTAAAGGACATACTTCTACTTCTACATCTTTTCTATTATATAAAACCTTTCTTCTTCTTGTAAGAAGTGATTTACATTTTCTTTGCCGCAAATTGTGTGCTACAACTGCAATCAGTAAACGTCTGAACCATTAAACCGCCATCTCATTTAACTTTTACAAAGGACCTGCTTTTCAGTCTGTTTTCATATAACTCGACTATTCTTTTTGATTTTTTTTTCGTTTGGTGTCGTGCATTTTATTGATGTCCTAGCCAGGATACAAAAGGTGAAAAAGCTAGCTATCGTCGGGATAAATAATGCAAAAGTACTTTTTTGTACTCAATTTTTAGTCGTTGTTGTTTTGTTTTGTTCCACAACAAAGCCTTTACAGCTGACAAAGCTGATGAACAATGAGCAAGGAACGAGATGAGCTTTTTGTTATAGCTCTGTCGTTTTTGTTAATACCAGCTGATTGATGTTCCGTTTTCATTCCTCATCTGTGAAGATGAATTGTTTTTTGTACAATTTTCAAAGCCAGGTTTTTTCTTTTTCTTGAGTTCTTTGTTTTGTTTGAATGGCAACCTGCGTTTCTTGGCTGAAAATATGTACATGTATACTGAGTATGGTGCGAATGTCAGTTTTATTCCTTTGAGGAATTATATGTCAAGGATAAAAAAGTTGAGTGGGTGGTGCTCTATTTACATTTGCCCCGGGATAAAGTTGAATGTTTTAATAGTAAGACAACAATTCTATTCAGCGCAGCGTCTGTGTTTGTAGACTGTAGGTTGGTGCTTATGATGACCTGTGAAAAATATCATGTGAATTTTCATCAAATTGTATTATGAATATATTAAAAACGATGATCTTTCATTAAACTATCTTATAACTATCTTTATCAGGAAAGTGAAAATTTCTCAGTAAAATTCTGTTTTATTACGTAGAACGCTGAAATCTCAGAAACGATAACATAAACCATGCCAGTGGAAACTGTCTGCAGAACTTGGTGACTTAAATCAATGCACACCCAAAGCAGGACCTCATGTCAATCCGAAAGGTCCCCGAAATATATTAATTTAACATCATTCCGATTAAGCAGATCTAGCCTAGCTTAACTTAACCTAACCTAACCTAACCTAACCTAACCTAACCTAACCTAACCTAACCTAACCTAACCTAACCTAACCTAACCTAACCTAACCTAACCTAACCTAACCTAACCTAACCTAACCTAACCTAACCTAACCTAACCTAACCTAACCTAACCTAACCTAACCTAACCTAACCTAACCTAACCTAACCTAACCTAACCTAACCTAACCTAACCTAACCTAACCTAACCTAACCTAACCTAACCTAACCTAACCTAACCTAACCTAACCTAACCTAACCTAACCTAACCTAACCTAACCTAACCTAACCTAACCTAACCTAACCTAACCTAACCTAACCTAACCTAACCTAACCTAACCTAACCTAACCTAACCTAACCTAACCTAACCTAACCTAACCTAACCTAACCTAACCTAACCTAACCTAACCTAACCTAACCTAACCTAACCAACCTAACCTAACCTAACCTAACCTAACCTAACCTAACCTAACCTAACCTAACCTAACCTAACCTAACCTAACCTAACCTAACCTAACCTAACCTAACCTAACCTAACCTAACCTAACCTAACCTAACCTAACCTAACCTAACCTAACCTAACCTAACCTAACCTAACCTAACCTAACCTAACCTAACCTAACCTAACCTAACCTAACCTAACCTAACCTAACCTAACCTAACCTAACCTAACCTAACCTAACCTAACCTAACCTAACCTAACCTAACCTAACCTAACCTAACCTAACCTAACCTAACCTAACCTAACCTAACCTAACCTAACCTAACCTAACCTAACCTAACCTAACCTAACCTAACCTAACCTAACCTAACCTAACCTAACCTAACCTAACCTAACCTAACCTAACCTAACCTAACCTAACCTAACCTAACCTAACCTAACCTAACCTAACCTAACCTAACCTAACCTAACCTAACCTAACCTAACCTAACCTAACCTAACCTAACCTAACCTAACCTAACCTAACCTAACCTAACCTAACCTAACCTAACCTAACCTAACCTAACCTAACCTAACCTAACCTAACCTAACCTAACCTAACCTAACCTAACCTAACCTAACCTAACCTAACCTAACCTAACCTAACCTAACCTAACCTAACCTAACCTAACCTAACCTAACCTAACCTAACCTAACCTAACCTAACCTAACCTAACCTAACCTAACCTAACCTAACCTAACCTAACCTAACCTAACCTAACCTAACCTAACCTAACCTAACCTAACCTAACCTAACCTAACCTAACCTAACCTAACCTAACCTAACCTAACCTAGCACAGCATTGACATTAAATATCCATCCATTAATTTTAAATAATTAATTCAATTCAAGCGGTTATTGATTGTGACCACAGAAATGTTATTGTTGCAAAACTATTTATTTTTTTGCTGTAGAGCTTGGCGAGAAGGAAACGAAAATTAAGAAGAATTCTTCGATAAATGGCTGCAAAGATGTTAAAATATAAAAGCGACTTATAAAATATTTTTTTTTTGTTTTGATAAGGATATTTTTAAATCTATGCAATAATAAACCAACATTTGTAAAACCCTTAGTTAAAAAATTAAATTTCATCAGATATTTAGTTTGATTCGGTTAATCACATAACAACTCACGATAAAAGAGCACTAAGATGAATCATAAGTCATAACTCATAACACTCGACATGGAATAAGGGACAATTATCGTTATCGAACAATAAATCCCTTTGAATTAGGTACTCTCTAAACCTTAAAGTCTGTTACAAAGAATATCCAATATTCCGTGATGTAACTACCTGGCGTTCCAATTAAGACAACGTATCTCATTCACAATGGTTGTAATTAGAATTCGAACATCTTGTGAAATACAGAGAACCCTTTATCAGTTTGCTCCTTCTAACATTGCATGATTTGGCTTTTGATTGTCTATTATGGATCCAATTAGATGAAATTCCCATCAAGTCACTTGACCGAGAAGGTAGTGACGAATTTTGTAACCCTAAAAGTTTATCAAATTTAAGCCCATTGTTGACTTTAAAATTAAAACTAAAAGTAGATGAAAAAGAACTTCAATTTGTGTAACTTTCTTTTTGTTTTTAAACAATAAAGATTAGTAAAGATTAGTAAATAGTGAAATAGTAAAAGAGAAACTGAAACTGGACTTTTTATTTTTTTTACTGATCTAACAAGTGCATAAGCATGCTTTTTTATTTTATTTATTGTTTTTTTTTCTACACTTTTTTAATTTTTTTACTTATTTTTAAATTTTAACTTTATTTAATACTTTATTTTAATTCTTTTTCTATATGGTTGTATGTTTCCCCATGCTCCCATATAGTTACATATTTATTTTTACATTTTGTATCTGCTTGTAATAAGCAGCCCCGCTCTTATCTCGTGTTTATTTTTTTTCTTCAAAAAACTCTAATTTAAGTGCCGATATGACTAGCCACCGCAAGTGCCATCATACTCGGTGTAAATGGACCCCAGCGCGTGCGGTATCTGGGGGGGAAAGAGGCGTGGGATAATTTAATTTAATAAACAATGAGAAGAAAGTAAGATAACAAACAAATAAGGAAGTACGCGTTATTGCATTTTGCAATTCTTGAAGTACTATCCCTTTATCTAAAAACATTGTTCATTTTAGCAACATCAAAAGAAATTGACTGAACAAATAAACGCACAAATCAATCCAAATTTATAATCCGAAAACGTAGGAGATGTTGAAAAAATCTCCAGATGTATGTGAACTTCCTTTAACATCTTTCAGAAGTAATAAAAGATACATATGTGTCAAAAGTCCTCATCTAATCGTGTGTGTGTGTGACATAAAAAGCAACATGAGTTATTCTGGGACAACAACTAAATTGTGCAAACGCTTTTCGTTTGAAATTGGAAAAACGTGTCAAAAATACTAACATGCGTACAGTAAAGTAAAACTGTGTTATAGCAGAACATAGCACAGGATATCTGTTAAGGGTTAAAAGTTGAACCAAATGTTTGCTACAGGAGGTATTTTACACTTTATCAATCAAACGTTAAGGAAAGATTATGTGTTTCTGTATAGCTTTTTGTTAGAAATACAGATGTAATAGGTAGGTACTGATTTTTGAGGCGTAGGTATAGCTTTTTTGTTCGTATTTTTTTTTAATTTATACTCTTTGAAAATGTGTAGGTACTTGGAACTAAGAAAAAAAAAATAAAACAATAACTTTCTCAAAACTTAAAAGTTGAGTACTAATATAGGTACCATCATCGTAAAAACATAGTGCAGAAATAGAATCATATAAATAAAAAACTTACAATTTTGTCTGGTTTTACTATTTAAGCCACTATTTTATCATTTGTTTGAATTTCACCTAACTATTTTTTTTCTTTTAATTTTATATTTACTTTTAACTTTCAAAGTTCAACGAAATTATTACGATAACGTACATTTTTCAATTATTTTTTATGATATTTCACAAATAAATTGTTATGTTCAAAGGCATCAGTTTTTTAAATCGAGTTTCTTACAGGGTTTTTAACGTGTAAAAACTCGATGCACAAAACTTGAAAATTAAGTGTAAAAAACTCACTGATGTAAAAAATGAAATTTCTTGAGAAAGTCAAAACAAAAATTTAAATGATTGAATCTTTTATGTTTTTTTTTTCAACTTTTTGGAAAAAAAGAAAAAACACTATTTTTGAACGATGGTTACAAATTTGGTCATTATCTTAATTCAGAGGAAATGCTTGATTTCGTTTGCTGTTCAACGTAAAATACATGTGTGAATTAATTTCCTCGACCTTTCAAATGTTTCATTTCAGCCGTCGTGGTCTAAAAAAACATCACCTTTTAAAATTTGTCCTCTTCTGACACATTTCTAAAGTTATTTGAATAATCGGTGTAAGGTTTGAAATAAATTTTGTATTGGATGTGAGGAGCATAAAATTCAACTCTTCGAAGTTTATTGTTTATGGAACTGGCATTTCATAGCTTGCTTTCACAAGAGACCAAATGAGATTATTTCACATTTAAACTCATTTCGAATGTCAAATTGTAAAGAATTTTCTTAAAAATGACATAATTTGCGAAATTATCTCATTTGGGCTCTCGAGAAAAAAGACCATTAATGACTTTGGAAACGTTTTTTAATTACCTAAATACCTATTGTTTATAGCCGTTTATTAACCTGTCAAAATGAAAGCGTTTTTTAAGTTAGTTACCGTTTTTTACCGTTGTATACCATTTTTTACGTTTTTTACATATTTTACACATTATTTATAAACAACCGTTTTTTTACACGAAATCGCCCATCAGTGGCACATGCTGTAAGAAAAAATTTGTTCCCAAGTAAGTAGGTATCTATCTGTAATATTAATATTACGCAGCCGGTAAAGCAAATCGTGAAGTGTATCCTCCTATATATGACTTATGAGTTATGACTTATATGAACTTATGTACTCGTACATATGAATTTAAAATTTTACGGCTCTTGGATCATGTGAACCGTTATATTTCGTATATCGAATAAAAGGTTATTTTATCGTATTGCAAAATTATACCATCCTTTTACTGTTAGCTTTGAATTGTTTTTGAATTTGAAATTTGCACTAATATTTATCGACTTTATATCTATTTCCGCCATAAGTTTGGGGAACAAATTTTGTTTACCTTGTAATTCGTTGAGGAATCATTTAAAATTCAATATTTGTGGCATTCATGTCGATTTTTAAATCGCTAAGGGTATGTTCCCCGTATTCGGTTGACAACCTCCAAACCCCCCCCCCCGTCGCCTTTCGCTCCTGCTTCTTTAAAAATTTCATCCACGACAGAGGCGTACGTTGAGTTACCGGGGCCCGGGGCAAGACTAAATTTTGGGGCCACTTTGATATTTGAAGGCTCCTTTGATTAAAAAAAAAAAAAATAAAAAAGTACGTCAACGTCATACTTTTTTTGGGACCTTTTATGTATCATTTGTTGGTCGCTAAGATTATTAATGGAACCCTAATATAATATTTAATTTTTCTTTTAAGAATGCAATTTGTTCTCTTGGGGCCCCTGAGGTTTTTTTTTTTTTTTGATGAAATATTATGTGGCTGGCTACCAATTCATTATAAATTAAACTGAAGAAAATAATTTGTCTCTCTTCTGTCCAAAGGAATTCATGTCAAATGTCTTATATTTTTGCTTCGTTACTTTTATAATAAGTTGCCTTCTCTGCATTGTCTCCAGTCGGGGCCCTATCGTCGATCGGGGGCCTGGGGATACCGCCTGGCTTGCCCCAATGGTGTCAACGCCCCTGTCAACGAATACAATTGCCAAAATTTGTCTGGTCTGTTGAATACTAGTCTTTCAAAACTGGCCAAAGAAAAAAATAAGTTAAGCTAATTAAGGGAAGGCTTTTCTAGAGTTAACCAAATCAAATCAATCGCCCAAAGCTACCCTAATCAAGGCACAAAATTGATCGACGTGATTAGCAGAAATTGTATATTTTACAAACTTTCTTTTGGCTGTTCATGATGTCCATAGAACCATTTTTTTTATATCTAATTTTTTCGTAGGTGACACGACCGATTTCAAAAAAAAATTAGTACAAAACTTTGACATTAAAGTTATTAAAATGCTAGTAACCTTAATGTCAAAGTTAAGAAATATTTTTAAACAAATTTTCTTCGGACTATAAATTTTTTTTTAACATTTAACTTTAAGGTGGATTTTCATTTAAAAAGAACTGTGAAACACATGAATACAATACGTTTTCTTAATGAAATGAGTTAAGCAAAAATGTTTTTCAATTTTTCTCTTAGGGAGTTTATAAAAAATGGGATTTTTTACTGTAAGATAAATAAGTTTTATTTTTATTATTTTACCTGCTTAGGACTTTTGTCTAAACTTATAAAAAACAAAATTTCATTCTCATTCTTCAAAAATTTTTAGATTTACTGCACTATTAAACTTTTTTATAACTTTTATTGCCACTGCTAAAACAGTTCAATTCACTATCAACAAAATTTTCCACATTAGTGACCACTCAAAAATATTGCACCTGACAAAAAAGAATATTTACCAAACATTTTTGTTGTAAGAAGATTTTCACATTAATTTTAAATGATTCACTTTTTTAAAGATTTTTTTATAAGTTAGGTAGTATGCATATAGATTTGATAAGAAAGAAAATTCAAATTGAAATGAAATGAAGTTCACTTTAAATAAAATTAAACAGAACTTAAAAGGATGCCTTTTATTTTATTAAGAAATCTTTTTGTTTTAAGAAAAAATGGCTTTAAAATCTTATTTAAAAGTGTCTAATTCTTATCCTTGAACAATCACTACTAATGTGTTTAATTTTTATCCATGCATAAAATGTTTCACAAAATTTTAAAAATTGCACTCAAAATTGTATAAAAAAAACCATTCCACAAACGAATAAAATTTGTTTAAAATTAATTTAAAATCAACCCAGAGCAATTTTGATATGTATTATCTAAAACCCAAATATTTTGTATAAGAGTAGTATGTATCTTTGAACTTTTCTCCCCGCAGCGTAGTCACATAATTAAAACAGAAAACATTAATGAAAAGAAATGATACTCAGTTACATCTATCCGAGTCTATGAATACATAAACAGCCTAATCAGAAACAGCCAAATTGCTTGGTCACACCCCTTAATCTTTTATAGTCTTCTTTTTTCGATCGTATCTCAGTTTTTTTTTTTTTTTATTTTAGAAGATTTTTTTTTGTTCAAATTTACATTTCTCGCCATGGCGTTAAAGAAGTTTTTATGTATGCCAGCAGTATTCCAAAAAAATGCTTACTTAAGACCTTGCAAAAGAAAGTTTAGTTCCTTTTGAATTTAAATTTTACTAAATGGAAATGTGTAAAGGACCTATGTGTATACCTATGGAGAGGAAACTTTGTTTTAAGCCAAACATGAGCCCGTGGGAATTGGGCTATATCCTTAAAGTTTTCAAACTAGGTTCTTCTCCTCAGTTGCGCTTTAGGTGGAAAGCAACAAAAAAAAAATGAAATATTCTGGATTGAATCCACATTAACACTTTGTATCCCTCTGGGGTAACCCAAAGTTACTTCTTTACACATAGCGCATATTAATTCACCTGTTTCGGTTCCTTTTTGCAACGCACTGTACAATATACATCCAACAATTCATAAATTGTTCTCCAGATATTTCCAGTTAACACGTTGATGTTAAAAGTTCTGGATACTTTTTATTTTTCTCTTTGGATTTTTGTTTCATTATGAACGATTTACAATGATACTCGTACAGTAAAAGTAAAACAACAATTCACAACTTTCTGTTTGGTTTGACTGCACTATACGGCAAACAACTATTTTGCATTGTGTTATTGAATGAAAAAACTTACGCGAGCTTGCAGCACAGGTCCATGAAAAATTTAGTTTTACCTGCATCAGAGTCGGATTAATTCATTTGGTAGAATAAGTTTTACAGGTGGTTTGTAGGAATTATGAAGGGGAATTTTTCAGAGAAATTTTTCGATTGTAGTCGGAAAAGACACAGTCCGAAGGCTGACCGATTCAAAAAATTATTCATTACAATATGTCAAGAACGTTATTCTCTTTTTCATAGTATTTTTCTAAAAAATGGAAACCTGAAGGCATTTTGTTCATAAGAATAGGGAAGATTATGTAATTTTATAATTCAGAATGTATTTTGGAGAAATGAAAACCATTTTTCTTTATAAAATACATTTTTTTGCGATGAAATTTCACTGAATCGTCTGTAGCCAATTTTCTCGTTTGGACAATTTCACTGGCAAACCATCATACAAAAAGAATTCTGACAGGCCCATTTCTCTCCTTCCAGACAAATCGAAAGTCATTAAAAAATTATTTCTTTAGAATCTTTAGCCACATAATAAAAGGTTTTCCATTGAAAATGCATAATGTAAATTATTGTAATAAAACAAAAAGAGAATAATCTTGATATTTTTTTTTGGTATGATAAGAGAATAATCCATGACAGTTGTGTGTGAAACAAAATATCGGACAAATATTCGCCACGGCTTCGGTGGCATATCCGATGGTTCATATTTTCGTACACGTACACTTTTTCTTTTAATTATACGCACTCGACGACTAATCAATTTTTTATTTTTAAAAATCGAACACATTTTTTTTATGAAAATATTAAGAGTCTAAAAATATAGTTCAAAATTTAACTTTTCCTTTATTTTATTACGATTTTGATTCTTTTTTTCACTATTCTATTTTTTTATTTTTCACTATTCTATTGCATATTTTGAAGTGTTTAAGAAGGCTGTTTTTGACTTAATTTTTTTTTTTAATTCGAGTTGAGTTAAGCCTGAACTACATCAAAACACAAAGTCAAAAAAGTACAAAAAAGTAAACACGATGTTTTTTCTTCTTCCACCTAGTAGCTTGTTTGTATATCTCTCTTTCATTTTAAAAAAGTATTCGATTCAAAAAGCTTGAACAAGACCAAGCTTTCAATTTTCACAAAGTTTTAAAAACAAATACATTCAAACAATATTTTATATCCTTTCCGCAAGGTAGCTCTTCGATCACATAGTTCCTGTCATTTTGCGAAAAAAAGCTCTTTTGACAAACAATTGAAATTTCAAATACAGTCGATTGATTCCCCATAAGTCGTACTTCCTTTTGGTCAAATTTTCCTCTAACTCAAATATGTTACCGTTTTTAATGAAACCGCCTGCAGCAAAAAGATTAAATAGATTCGTATTAGTCGAATTTCCCTCTAACTCATACCAATTTTCGTGTCGTGTGACAATTCGACTTAGATGGAGTTGACTGTAATTTGTTTACTTTTTTAATTTTTTTTATTTGAAATTTCAAAACTTCAAAAACAAAAGAGCTTTTTTTGTTAATTTGTTTCCAATAGATGTCAGGTAAATATACATGTGATTTTTTATATTTTGAGCTTTTTTTACTTTTTCGTACTTTTTTGACTTTGTGTTTTGATGTAGTTCAGGCTTTACAAATTTTCCCTTCACACTCTAGTGAAATTTAATCTTTGACTATTTCTGAAAAATTTACTAAAAACATCAGCTGCGACTTTTTGTCTATTTGAGTTTAAGAGAGAAATTTATTAAAAAAGATGCTTTTCAATGACAAAACACTTACAAAAGTATTACAACCTTACATAAAAAATCTTTAAATCGGTCTTTTCTCTCTTTTTAATAACATAATACTTTTGATTTCATCGATTGAAAGACCCTTTATTTTTCTTAAATAAAGGCTTTATTGATATTTTTATAAAAAATACCTTAGTTGTTTTCATTGCAAATAAAAGGCAAAAAATATTACTAAAAATTTATTTCAAATAAAGATTCTGAAACACAATGTTGACGGATTTTATTTAAGCTCGCTTTTAAGTTTTTTTTTATTATTTAATCTCAGTCCGTTCCTATGCTATGAATTTTGCAACGAAGAATGAAAATCTGCCCAACAATGCGACGTAATCGGGAAAGCTATTGAATTTCAATATGCACGAAGTTATCTACCGTTTCCTCAAGTTCAATGTAATCAAAGCATCCAACTTTAAATAATGTACCTAGTATTGTATGTCAAAAAATAACTTTGTAAACCCCTCCCAATTAATCGTTCTTTCAATCGGTACTCCTTATAAAATAATATTGACTTCTGATGTTCATATTAAGGTCTAACAATTTGTATGTCTTGGATCTAACTTTTTAACGTTATTGAAAAAAAAAACAACGTCGCCAACTTGTGAAATTTTTGTTGCTTCCTTTTTTCCTTGGAAGTCAGACTAAACCTCATACAAACATGAAATATTTTAAACCTTAAGCTGCTTAAACACTTTTCCTATTTATCCCACAGAAATCGAAATCCTTTGATTCAGCAACAACACAGTTAGGTAATTAAATTTAATTCGAATTCATTACATTTTCCCGAAACAAAGTAACTTGTACATAACAAAAATAACTTTGTGAAAATTATTAATTAAGATTATTCACAAATATTTCGAAATTTGTAAAGTACTTCAGGTTGAGGAATAAGATATTCTTCTTTGTCTTCTTATTTACTAAGAAGCAATTTTAAAGCTTTTCAGTTACAATGAGATTTTTTGCCAAAGGCATTTACCGAAATGATTCTGGAACTTAATGACTTTAACGTAGAATTATGAATTTAGACTTTAAAAAATTTCAGCTTATCGTTGTAGAAATTTGAAAAAAATTCTGAGAATAAATATTTTTGTATCAGATAACAAGAATTCCTGAAATAATTTAATATGTCGATGGTAGTCACTTTTAAAAATTACGAACAACTCGAATGTCTATAGCTTGAATTTTATGTTCGAATGATATTGTTTTGTTTTTTCTTTTTACTTAATTCAAACAGTTCTTATTTTGAAGTTTATGATTATAAAATACAAATAAAGTATGTATGTAAATGGTAGGCATCCTGGGGCATGTCATGACTCTTTTTTTAAGAATTGATGTAATTTCCGAGGGACTTTCATTCCAAAACTGAATAATGATAAGGGAGATCGAAGTACCTGGTTGCTAGGTAAGTATGAAATTATTAGATAAGGTAAAAAAATAAATTATTTTCAAAAAATATTCAAATTTGAAGGTGATACTAGGAATCCCTAAGGCCATTTTTCTGAACTCAATACAAATCCACATATAAAGGAAGAAGAAAAAAATACAATTTAACTAATATGAGGCACTCCCACATAACAAACACACTTGAATTCAGTGTTGGTGTTTCTAAGAAACAGCTTCCGGTTTCTCCCGATCCCGGTGTTAGGCAGTTGTGTAAATCTCCTCATAACGTTATTCAAATCTTTAATCTTTTTGAATTGTATATCATTTGCATTAAAAAAGAACTAAGCAAACCCATATTATGAAAAATATAATCAGTTGAAAATGTGTTTTCAAGATACTGAACCTTTTTGGAATTGACAACTGACAACATGGTGATTAATTTAAGAAACTAAAACATAGTTAGCTTACGTTACATTTTTAGAATTGTTTCTTCATACTGTAAACATGGGAAGTTGAAAAATGTGGGTACCTGAAATAATCGATTTCTATCTTTAAAAAACTTGCTTCAAATTTCAATTTCCGTTCCAATTGTCTTTCAGATCCGTAACTTACATTTTTGAATTTTAAATTTATATTTTCTTGGAAAATAATACTCAGATACCTGGAATTGTAAGAACCCAATTTATTTGTTAGGATAGGAACTTGAATATTATTTTGATTTGTAGAAATATTTTTGACATTAAAAAGGTTGATGTTGACCAACAAATATATATTATGTTGAGTTTTATTAAAAATTGTTTTTCATTTAATTTTCAGTCTAAAGATTCTTTCAGCAATAGAGAAAAAGATAATGTAGGTTATTGTTTTTCTTTTAGAATTCATTAAGTTCTTAATTCCTTTCTTGGATATATGTAGTTGTGCTTTATTTTGTATTGATTAGAATCAAATTCCAATGTATCCCCTTTTGGAAAAGAAGATTTAGGTATTAGGTTCTGTGCGTATAATGCGTATTCTGTCAATACAAATAATTTCGGCAAAAGTTGCAATTTCATTATTTTGTATTACAACCAGATTTTAAAATATGAATGTAATTTGTTTCAAAAAATCTTTTATTCAATTCAAAATATGAATATGATTCTTAATGATAATGGATTTGAAAACCTTCATGCAAAATTTGGTTCCTCTACCATAACTTTTAAGGGGTTTTCGGTGGTAAGTTTGCAACTGTTATAATAATATGGGTTGACAGATGAAAAATTGGTATAACTTTCAGAGACGTCGATTGCCTTGATTTTAGATTTTTTGGAATTAGCATTAAAAAAATACTTAAAGTCATGTATCATATGTGTATATAATACAATTGTATATTATTGCAAATTTTGAAAATCTCCATTTCGCGATTTGACCTTGAAAATCGCGATTTGACTTGCGGACATGAAATTTTTCTAGACGTTTGAGCTATGTTATAGAATGGCAAAACGAAGATATTATGCAACAAAAAATTTCTATTAGCATTCATTCTGAGGTTAAACCGAGGTTATTTGACTGCACTATCATACTGAGTGTAAAACACTTGATTCAAAATTAAAAATTATTTTGTAAAAATTTGTTTTATAACCTCTAAAACAAATTTCTTAATAGTTTTGACCACCAATCAAATTATGACATTTGCCAAAATTTAAAGTCGTTTTTCAACAATAAAAAAAAAAAAATATAAGCCCATTTGAAAAAAAATTTTAATCAAAATTTCAAATCGAATAAAATTGATTTTTCAAAAGAAAATTTTTAAATATTAAAAAAAAAACTAAAAATGTGTTTTATGAAAAATATGTAAAATTTTAACATAAACTAAGGTTAAGCTTAGTCAGGTGGTGAAATAAATAAGTTCCTGTAGCTTTTAAATATGATGATTTAGAAGTGGAACATCGGAGTAAGAAGTTACGTAAACGTATATCTCTTTTTTCACTAACGTTTTTATTGCCTTCTTTTCCACAAAACGCACAAAACTGATTAACGCAGCCAAAAAGAAAATAACACAGGGATAACTTTCGATCAAGTATATTTAACTTTATACCTGGTAAATTTAACTAATTTCTGGTAAATTTTACTAGGTATATTATGATTAAATATACCAGAATCTTCTTAAAGGTTTGGATAAATGTTCCAAACCTTTTTGGAATGTTACGAAGATAGTTAAAAACAAAAGATCTCCTATTCCGGTCATAAAGCAAAATGGTGATAAAATTATAACATGTAGGTAGTGAAAAAGCGGAAGTTTTTTCAAAACAATTTGCTTCAAACTTTAGAATTTTATCCAACCTAAGCAATCCAGTTACTTCAAATATAGTTGAAAACTCAGTGAATGAACTAAATTCCTCTATTCAAGATCTTCCTTCTGAATGGTTTGTTCAAACCAAACAAATTAAAAGCATCATAAAATTATCACGTAGGGGGAAAGCTCCAGGCCCTGATGGAGTGGCAAATCAATGTCTAGCCAATCTTCCTCGATATGGATTTAAGTTTTTGACTCTAATATAATCAACTCTTGCTTAAAATTGAAACATTTCCCTCAGACCTGGAAAATTGCTAAAATTATTCCAATTCAGAAACCTCGAAAGCCCCCTGATGATCCTTCAAGCTATCGACCTATAAGCCTTTTAAGCAACCTTGCTAAGATTTTTGAAAAAATTATTAAAATCAAATTATTAAATTTCATTGATGAAAACTCACTTTTACCAAACCAACAATTTGGTTTTAGATCTGGACACAACACTAGCCATTCTGTCTTAAGAATAACAAGACATATAAAATCTAATTTTACCGCTAAAAAATCCACTGGGCTTGTATTGCTCGATATTGAATCTGCCTTTGACTCCGTCTGGCATGACGCTTTAATTTACAAAATGAAAATCTTTAATTTTCCCGAGACTTTAACGATTTTAATTCGAAATTTCTTGAGTGATCGTAGTTTCAAAGTTTATATTAACTCTGCTGTATCCAGTGAACAACCCATAACCGCAGGAGTTCCCCAAGGGTCGGTTCTTGCTCCGATCTTATATAGCATACTCTTGGCAGATTTTCCCGACCTCAATAACTGTTTTTCGTCTATTTTCGCTGACGATACCGCTATATACAGCTCAAATGAACTTCCTTTTGATATTTGCTCAGATCTACAACAAGGTTTGCACACCCTTAGTTCTTATTTTCATAAGTGGAAAATAAAAATAAATGAAACCAAAACTCAAACCATGTTCTTTACCCGTAGAAGGCATCCTAGATTTTTACCTAATAGCCCACTTAATTTAAATGGTTGCAATATAGCTTGGGCCGATAATGTTAAATATCTTGACATCACCTTAGATAAAACTCTTACATATGGTATTCATATAAATAACGTAACTAATAAAATAGGTATTTTGATTAAAATTTTATACCCGTTTATAAACCGAAGATCCACGCTTAGTTTGGAAAATAAGCTCATACTATTTAAAGTAATATTCCAGGCTATTATTGTCTACGGTGCTCCTGTTTGGTATAAATGCGCGCAAACGCATATCAAAAAACTACAAGTCGTACAAAATAAAGTTCTTAAAATGATTCTTGACTTACCATGGCATTTCTCCACCTCCGATCTACATAATATGTCGAACGTTGAATTTGTTTCAGATAAATTAAATACTCTAGCAAACAAGTTTTTTGATAAATGCACTTTTTCAGAAAATCCACTTATAGGTGAACTTTTGCCTACTTAGTTTATAAGTATTTTTATTTAGTTTTAAGTTACACAAAAAAAAAAAAAAAAAAAAAAAAATTGTATAAAAATTGTCAATGGGTTTGCATATGAACTAAAGCTTTCCCAAAATTAAATGTTAAAAATTAAGATTATTCTGTTACACTATAAAATAATATTAAAGTTGAATAAGCATTGTCTTCAGCACTTATTTTAAGAATATCATATTGTATATATTATTCACTTTCTACTATACCTAAATAAATGAAATGAAATGAAATGAAAAAAAAAAATATACCAGAAGTAAAGTTATCTCTGGCGTTATGTTTTCTCCATATAGACGTTGTATCTAATAGGTACTTAAGGAACTTATCAACCAAATTAAAGACAAATCAGTTAGTAGATTTTAAGATAAGATTTATGGAGAAATTTGCACTTTTCACGGTTTTATTCCGATAAAATATCTTCGAAGAACCACTTCAAATTGAGTTTATGTCCATTGATGCCTCAAGATAAAACTAGGAATTATTTATTGACTCCTCTAGAGTACCCAGAATAAAATAGAACTTGAAAGTATGGAAATCGAAGCCTTATAATCATCAAAATATGGTGTACTAAAACTCCATATCAATTTTTGCAAACAACATTTATTTACAATGAAAAGAATGCAATGCGGTCACACGTATGCAATAATGAACAAAGTTTTATTTTTATTCCTGAAAATCCTAGAAGTTTTTTAAAACTTTGTTTTTGTTTAAAGAAATTTATTTTAGATGCATAAAATAAAAAAAACATTACCGACTCCTTTTCGTTTAAATAGCCCCATTAATTAATTTAATTTCATTGTTGTGATAAAACTCATCTATAGCAGTGCATTTTGGACAAGTTTACTACAACTTACCCAAAAAATTGTTCATTGGAATTCCTTTAAAAAAAAATGTGGCAATGATAAAAACTAGAATCTTATGGCCAAACATTCACATATTCCTCAAGTCTTTGAAAATAATCTGAATTAAATTCTAAGATCTTGTTGCTGTTTATTTCTTTTTTCTAAAAAAAAAATGTCGTTCGGATTCGAATAGTTACATATTTTGGATTTTGTCTCTTTCAACTGAAACGAAGTCTACCTCGCTCGAGTCGCTTATTAGCTTTGCCAATTTGGTGCTAAATAAATCTGTTTTTGAGATGCTTTTAAGGGGATCAGGTCAAAATTCTGGCTTCAAAATTCAGCTTTTCAAAATTCTGCTTTTTTAACGAAAATTCTGTTTTTTTTTCTATTCTGCTTTTCAAAATTCTGCTTTTTAAAATTCTGCTTTTCTAAATTCTGCTAGCATTATACTTGAACTAAAGAAAAATACACCTCATTAACTTATTGGAACCGATGTTGTTTGATACAAATTTTTTTGTTTAAGTATCGCAAATATTTTTTAAAATGCATAGACTGACTTTCTTTCAAATAAAATCTATAACTTATTGGAACCGAAAATATTCCTTTTTTTATTCAAATGTTTGAATATTCATCTTTATTTGATAAATTAAAAAATTTTGAATTATTTTCGGAAATGTTTAGTATTATAAACCTTTTCTTAATATTTTCAAATTTATTCATTTATAAAACAAAAATTAATATGCCTTCAAAGAATGTAGGCAAGTAATCAAATAAGTAGATAATTTTTCAAGAAAATGATTTTACAGAATTTTGCAAAAAATTTAAAAAGGGTTTGGAAAATGTTAAAAAGCACGCACTTTTTCAAACCCTTTTTTAATTTTTTGCAGAATTTTGAAAAACAGAATTATGAAAGGCAGAATTTTGAAAAGCAGAATTTTGAAAGCAGAATTTTGTAAAGCAGAATTTTGAATACAGAATTTTGACAAAAGAATTTTGACCTCGACAGAATTTTGACCCCAACCCGCTTTTAAGATCAAGAGTTTTGCAGGTCAAAGAGTTTTCTTTTTCTTTATGGCTGTATCAGCAAAACTTAAAATGGTACATCTCATGTCCAAAATCTCTTCGTGAATACTGTCTTTCTCACTCCCTCTTCCGTTAGCTACCACTAACAATCTCACACCAAAACTAAAACCTTTATCTTCAATTTAAATATAAAATTCAATGTTGACCACGTAAAGGTATGAGTTGAAGTTCATAGGTAAAAACTTCTGAACACTAGCTAATGTGGAATTTGTGTTGCACGTTTTTACCTTTTGAAGCCAGATGATACTCTAGCATTGCATGTTAAGGAGTTTATTTGTGCCAAAAGATTGTTTCATTAAATTTTGTTTGAAATTTTTCTGCAAGTGCCCTTGAAAGTAATCTAAAATTAAATGTCACGTCCTGTCAAAATGCGGCATTTTTTGTCACCTTAAACTCTGAAAAACCATTTCGAATAAAATTTAATAAATACAAAGCAAAACAAAAAATTAACAAAAGACACATCAAACGAATCGGAAATTTCAGGTACCTACAAATTTTTGTTTTCAAAATTAATTTTGTGATGTTTGTGTGAATATGTTGTGTTGCCATGTGTGTACAACACAATAGCTTTGTTGGTAGAACAGGATGTTTGTATGAACCTGCATTCCAAAATTTATATACCTATGTATATAATTTTTTTTCTGATTAATTGGAGCGTTAAACAAGAGCAAGTATAAACTTTTTCATGAAATTGTACAGGAAACTAATTACAGAATGGAGTTTGGGGGGTTTCCAAGTAAATAGCAAGTGACGAGGACGTCGACTTAGAGCTTGTTATGAACACAAACCATATTCATTAAATTAGTAAATATAGAAAAGGTATATGACTAAGAGCAAATTAATGAAATTTTAAAAGTTATGCAACTGTTAAATGCATTGTTGCAAATCCGATTTTTTATTTTTTGTAATTTTGGGTTAAATTTTTGTTTAGTTAAATAATAGATTCAGTTGAATGTAGAATGTAATAGGATTTATGAATAAAACAAACCATTTTTTTTGCAGAGGTAGATTTTTTTAATCCGGGGATACAATTTTTGTAATTCAAATAAATGTAGAAAAAAAAAGACAAAGCATGTTCCATTTTTAACGACATCAAAAATAGAATCCTATCATGTATTCCTATCTTTTTTTTAATTCAATGGTTGTCATTCACATGGTGAACCCACGGTATTGCTTGTTTTTAAGGCTCATAGCTAGTTTTCTAAAATTTGAAATTCGTTATTAAACCTTTAGGTTGACACAAAATGTTTCGTTTGATTATTTTATCTTTTAAATAATAGAAATTAGTTTTTTGATTTTTTTTGTTATTAAATTTGAATTGAATATAGATCTATGGATTTGAATACAATCCTCTCTCAATCTAATCGATACGATTTTAAAGTCGCTTACAATATATCATCATAAATTAAGCCTTTTAACAGACCAATTAAAATGCAAAGACTAGAAAAACTAGCTGAAAGCGAAACTAAAAAGTTATTGGAAAGTAGACCTGGGGGCCAATTCTGGTTCTGTGAATAAGTGAAACGAATAGCTTTTCACTTGTTCACTCATTTTGAAAGCGAAAATGAAAAAGTTTTCTTTCGATTCACGTTTTCACAGAACCAGAATTGGCCCCCCTGGATCAAGAACTTGACAGAATTTTTTATTGAACTGACTCCGCTGGGGTTTGGATTCAATCTATGTATGTATCAGATAAATAAGTATGTGGCTTTACTCCTGCCAGAATTTGGAAATTGCTTTTTCAACTGTCTTTTCTGTCTGAAAATGAAGGCTCGTATGACCTAGGATTATATACTACTGTGGACTACATCCAACCAATTAGTATCAGAATGAAACGAAGACATTAAAAAAGGTTTACATGTTTGACTTTTCTAGTCAAATCCCTATCCTGATTCTTTTACCATCGCCCGTAGACCATTTATTCAAAAAAGTGGCTAATCATAAGAGAAATTTTCGGATAACCAATTTTCGGAGTTTTAGAAGGCTTGTGAAGTTCGATCAAAACGAAATAAGACGAAAGTTGGAAAACCCACAAAAGCAAATATAACACGTTTAAAAGTCAAAACCGTGAGATAAGATGTTTGAGAAATAATTCAGCAAAAATTAGCACGAAAGGTTTTTGAAATAATGTTAATACTTTATTTTTCAAAATATCTCCAAAATCTGGATTAAGGGACAAAAAACGATTTTTTAATACCTTCAAACATTGCAAATACTCTGGCTTTGTTAATTTTGAAGTGATTTTAATATTCAAACCTGTTTTTTAGCCTTTTCAACAATATTTTAGCCTTTCCAATAATATATATAATAGGTAAATATGTATGATTTATATATGTATGTATATGATTTTAGTTGAACTTCATAAGCTCAAGAATTTTAAATATAATGTTTTTTCGACAGTTTCTCCACTTTATACTTAAACATCGATTTTAAGCATAATTTTGAACTAAAACTCTCAGTTTTGATAATTTTTTGAAACAATATTAAGTTTTTATCAAATTACTTATTTTTATAAAAATCGTTTGAAAATTGAAGAAGCTAGAGTATATGCAATGTTTGAAGGTCTAAAAAGCCGTTTTTTGGTCTTAAAAACAGTTTTTGTCCCTAAATCTAGGTGGACGTGGAATTGTTTTGAAAAATAAAGTCCGAGGTTAAAAAAAAACATTTCCAAAAGTAAACGCAAATCAAATTTCTTGATAGTTTTGGTTCAAAAAAACCAGTTAGCTGAATCAAAATATTTTTTTTTCTCTTTCCCTCGGTAGCAGATATTTTCGGATCAAATACTCAAAAGAAGAAGCCTTACTCAGGCAATTTTCAAAATCAACTGAACATAAAGCGACTTAGCACCACTAAAAGAGTCTGACGATCTTGTTGGTCCTCGTGAAATAGCTCTAACAGTAAGTAAGAGTAAGACACACAAGTTGTTGTTGTTTATTCAAAACCTTCAACATAAATTGATTTTATAGGTAGCATCACTGCGCGTATGAAAAAGCCATACACAAACCCCTTCTGATAAGGTAATTTTCTTTTTAGATAAGAAGAACCAACGCCAGAATAATAAACATCTTTCCAATTGACACCAAATGCCAAACAAATCTCACATCTTTGCGTTAAATGACGGGCAATATCACACTGCTAATGAGAAAATTGTCAAACTCTTAAAAACAAAGGTTCTCCCCGTTAAAGCTCTTAATAACATTGATTAAAAGTAAATAAAAAAAACCACCCAGCAATGAGTTAACTGTGGTTTATAAAGTTTTTTTTTATCAAAATACATATTTCTTCATTGTTACTACCAGCGACGAAAACAGGCGAAAGAAGAGCAAATTCATCCACCAAATAATGTAATAAAAGCAATATGATTAACTTGTATTAAAGAAACTACCTGCGATCCAGCTGTGCATTTTATTTTTAGGCCGTGTGTGAATTGCGTTAAATAGTTAACCCAGTGTAAATTTTTTTACGCTATTGAGGTGAATAAACAAATTTCAGCTGTATGGCTTATCGTCGGTCTCATAAGGAAACCTCGTAACTCCACCTTTTTTCGAAAATGACTTTTGAATGCCATTTTTTAGAAAATATGTCAGCGGAGCAACCCAGAAAATTTTAAGTCATTCCGAAAACTCTAAATAGACTTAAATTCAAATTTTGCACAGCACGTTACTCCTCAACTACTCTGAGGTCTCTCTAGGTTTTCGTCTCTCCTGTAAAATTTTGATTTTGGGAGTTACGGGGTTTCCTTATGAGGCCGACGTTATGTTTAATATTTTTCTCTGCCTCTTTTCTGCCATGAAACTCCTTTTTAATAAAAACAAAAACAAACAAAACCATCTGCAAAAAAAATGTAACCTTATTTAACCAGGTCACAGAGCCCATTAAATTTTTAACAGCTGAAAATTTTGTATTCACCTCAATAGTGTCAAAAATTTTACGCGGGGTTAACTATTTAACGCAATTCACACACGGCCTTAATGCAAGAATTATCTTATCATGAAATTGATAAAACAAAAGAGTATTTCAAAATATCATGGACGAAAGGGTGTTTTTTTTTTCTAAACGAAATTTATATTGGAGTCTTCGATTGTATACTCAATTTACCTAAATCTTTGGAAATTTGCCTATAGGTCATCCATATGAAAATTGTACAATTTCCTGGTCACGGTGGCGTATGAGTAACATTTTGATTCTATAGAAAACGGTATTTCAATATTTTACTTTTAAGGTGTACGAATAGCCGAGTCAGACTAAAATGACCTATTTTCTTATACTGAAGTAGGATTTATGTATATCGTCGGTGAAACCAGAAAAGTGTGTAACTCCATTTTGGCAAATTTTATAGGAGAGCAATAAAACCTCATCGTTTTGAAGGCATTTGTATGAGTTTCCATTTTCTCATTTGCTAATAAAATAGAAACTTTTAACTTTTCCCAGTTTAAGGAACGGTAGATATCAGGTTTGGCTAACAGATTGCATTCAAATCTAATTTGGAGTTACACACTTTTCTGGTTTCACCGACGATATGTATAATACTATTTAGCTTCTCGGTGATTAATTTTTGTGTTTATACCTACGTATAAAGTATATAAATTAACAAAATTGTTCTTTTTAAGAGAAACGTTTTGGAACTAAAAAAGCAGTGGAATACGATCCTTCGGATTCAATGTTTTGCTAATATTACTCGAAATAATTAAGTTTTGTTATAAAAAGCAAGGATATGTTACAAAAAAAAATACACAATAATTTCTTAACCACTATACACAACTCCAACCCACACTTAATCAAACGACATCAAAACCGTCTCTTGGTGTTCATATTAAAAAAAAAATACTAAAAATATATTTTTGAGATAACTAAAAACATCGTTTTAGTACTAACTGAAATGCTGTACATAAAGTTTCTAGTATTTTGTAGCACTTTTATACCTAATCAATCAAACTTTTGAATTCCACAGGAACAAATCTTTTTCCCATCTCAAAGTGTTTTCCATGCCAACATCCTTAGTATTTAGGTATACTTTACGGCTTTGTTCGAATTTTAAGGTCAAACTATGAAACTACGTTTATTAAGGGGTAACACTTACTTCAATTTATCTTATAAAATTTTATCGTAGGTAAGTCTGGTTAGATACATTAGTTAAAATTGTGGGTTTCCTTTTTAAGAAAAAATCGATTGCAATATAAAATTTCAAAAATGCCCTCACCATTAATGAGTATTGCAAGAGTATTTAATGTTGAATACCAGACATAATTAATATTTTATATGGCAGCTGAGACTGGATACTTGAAAAATGTGACTATGGTTTGCTCTTATTGAATTCTGTGAAATAATTTATTTTTCTGATTTTAACGGATAAAACTTTTGCAATAAAACCAATTTAAATTAAAATTACTCTTTAACTGACTTTGTACATAATATTCTGCGTAGCGGAATGATTTATTTCAAATTTTCTGGGAAATTCATTCAAAACAATGTGAAAGTGTAAAATTAAACCCAAAACTCATCACATTGCTTATACCTCCCCAAACACTCATTCACACAAAAGAAAATTGTGTGTATTTGTATAAAATCAACATTTATATATTATTATTATTCGAGCGCAAAAAAAAAACAAAATCCATACATAAGGATTTACTGATTCAGTTCAAATAAATGAAATGAAAATTACAACAAAACAACAAAAAAAATTATCTAATGCTGTGAAGTGGAAAAAATTGTTCGATTTTTCTCTAACACTGTTCTTATATCCAATCGTTGAGTTATGTTTGGAGACAAAAAAAGGACAATTTAAATATTTATCCTCTGACTTTGTTCAAGTTGAATGACAGCTATTCAATATAAAAACGTCAAGCTGAATATATTAAAAAAAAAAACAAAACAAAACAAAAAATTAAACAGTGCTGCTACTCTATTTAATAAAATAGAATGAACAAAGAATCAATGAAATAATTTCAACATTATTTCATATACATCAACCAAGTCAACTTCGGATGGAATGAATAGAATTTGATGTGCATTTTTCGTAGATTAATATTTTGTGCTTGGCAAAACAAGGATATATAGCTTTGTATATAGGATATATGTTTGTAATCCGGAGTTACTTTTCAAAGGATAATCAAAATGATGTACTTCAAAACTTTGAACCATAGAAATGATGAAAAGAGGAAATAGTGAATAACAACTATTCAGTGCATAACTGGATTTGGTTGTATTTTGTGAGCTCTCAACTCCAAAAACTGATATTTGTGTTCATTGCATATTTTTACTTTTCATTTACAAAAGGATTTTATAAATTTATATTTTAGGGTAACTGGCTTTTAATAAAACTTCACAACTGAAATGTTTGAAGCTTTTAAAACAAAATACGCTTTTGTTCACCAAAAAAAAATTTGAATCATAGAATGACTTTATCATTAACAAAAGAACAATTATGAATACATTAATTTTTATTTCCTATTTCTTAATAGGAAAAAAGGTAAGAAAATAGTAGGAATCTAGGAATGCACATTACTTTACTTTATTTGCCCTTAATTAAGTCAAGCCCCAATCGCCATTTAACTGCAAAAAGTTTGATTATTTGTAATAAAAAAACTTCAACAACAAATTAGCAACAAAATACAAAATTAAATTCTTTTTGAAATAAAGGGGGTTCTTCACTATAAACGTTAGGTTAGCTAAACCCAAACAAAGTTAAACTTGCGGTGACTAATTAACAACAAATTATGAAATTATTTGCATTTTGGATTGGCAAGGAGTACTTTTTTAAGTTCTTGACCATGGTATTTTACATAACGATTTCTTTTGTAATATCCATGAAACATCTGAACTTGTTGTAACTTAATAGACAAATATGAGTAGTTTGTAAGCAAAGTTATATTTCTAAGTGGGCTTGACGTCTATTTTCTTATTTGTATCTTTTATTTCGAAGGCGAGTGTGTTTACACTCTTCTTCATTTATTTCTATTTAATCTTTTAATCTTGAGAATTTTTAAATATCGGTTTCTGCTTTTTGAAATTCTGTTTTTTTTTGTTAGATTTGATTTTCTGAATTTTGAAAGATTTTAAATCAATAAAAAAAAAACAAACCCAAAAAGCAACTCTGATGAAGAGTGTAAATAAGTACATTCGAAACGTGTCGCCGTCGTCGGAGTAAGAGATAAAAATAATAAAATAGAATTACATTTTTGAAATAACTACTTATATTTGTCTTATTCAGTCATAACAAATTCAGATGTTACATGGATAAATAATTTTAATTAAGAAATGTTTCGAACATATCGCTCATTTCCTTAAAGACTGTCATAACTCGAAAAAATTGTTTTTTTTTTTCAGGTGACGAGTTTTAAATTAAGAAACGATCTATTTTTTTATGTAAAAAATTAGTCAGTTTTTAAAGCTAAGAAATGACTTTCCGAGGAATAAAGATTGACTTTATTCCAATAACTTCTGCATTAATAACTCAAAATTCGTGATATTTGAGTTATGATAGGAATATTAATAGTTTTTATATGTTGAGTGGTTTTATCTTAACTTAAATTAAATGTATCAGGTTTGATGACTCTGCACAGAGAAAAATAGACCACATAAAGAACAAAAACAATAAGATTTCTCTATGGTTCTCATTCAAGAAGGAAACCTTAATAAAACAATCGGGTTTTCCTTATTGTTTAAAAATCTGCACTTGTAGGGTTTTAAGAGGAAAAAAAAAGACGACCAGGCCGGGGATCGAACTGGGGCCTTTAACTCATGAGTCGCACACCTTACCACCTGAACCAACCTGCAATAAAAATATTTATATCAATTTTCGTTCTAGTGCCAAGATGAAAACTAAAATGAATTTTTCACTCAAATTTTAAGAAGATTTTCTTTATAAAAATAATAAGAAATGTCCTTAAAAAAACCTTTTTAATCGTTGACTTTAATAAGATTTTCTTATGAAATGTATGGACAGTAAAACAATAAGGCAATCTGTTAGTTTTTAGGGGTCATATTTTTCTCTGTGTGGTAATTCTATGGCTTGACCTACGCTTCTCTCAATTTGTTTTTAAGAATATGTCAATAAGGGGTATAGTAATTCGAATTTTCGACCTTTTATTTTATCACAATATATTTTTATACTCTTGCTAATTTTTTTGAGTTGCGATGACTCTCTAGCGTGTCTTAAAGTTTTTACCTTAGTTATAGTTAACCCTCTGTAGGCACACCTCTTTTTTGTGACGTGATATGCACACGGTGCGAATTTGGTTTATACTTTTTCATGTCTCTAGAACTTTTTTCGGTCTCAATATTTTATAGAGAATCGTATACGAAATTGATGTAGAATTTTGCGAGGAATTCGAGGAATTTTGCGCGAGACTTCTTTGTGACCACTTTTTTAAAAAATCGTAATTTTTTTTATTTTTGTCCTGTCTTTATTTTCATCAATTTTTTTTTTAATCCTTATTCTTAGTTTTCAACTTTTTTATATGATTGCTGGCAACCCTTTAGCGTCATCGTATTTAACAATTCGTGTTTTTATGTAAATAATTTAAATAAACGTTCTTATGGTACAAATTTTATTGTAGGTAAGTAATGCGGGTTTTCTTTAATTTATTATTGTTTTCATTTCTTGTCCCCGATTTAACTTCTGTAAGTTGGAGTCTTTCTTCACAAACAAAAGACTATCAATTAACACCCGTGTACCTTAAAACGTTGGATTTTACGTAGCTAACCGCTTCAATTTTTATTGAAGAGGGTCACGCTGGTGTATACGCAACACATATTTAAAAACATAAAAACTGGTAAGTAAAAATAAATACTAATAAATTGGGTTAACTTATTTGGGATGACGATTTTTAACTGTATCTTGGAATTATTTTTTTTAATATAACAGGTTGATATCGCGGCAATAGTAAGCAATACGTTAATACATATTTGAATTTTTCAAAAGTTATTGTCGTCGAATTATTAGCACTCGTACGAAATTTACTAGGTTTTTCTCTGAACTGGAACTGATATTATGAAAAAAAGCTATGAAAAAAATATACATATAATGGTTTCCCAATTGTGTTCTTAATCGTTTGAACAGGTTTAATGAAACAAGAATGTAAGGTGTTAAAAGTTTTATAGTATTAAAGACTTCAA
This sequence comes from Episyrphus balteatus, assembly GCF_945859705.1. NCBI lineage: Eukaryota > Metazoa > Arthropoda > Insecta > Diptera > Syrphidae > Episyrphus > Episyrphus balteatus. The sequence continues at coordinate 68,839,454 of NC_079135.1, forward strand.
TTCGAAATTTGGTGGTGGCTTAAAAATTGTATTTCATGCTCGTTAGATGACTAAAATTTTTTCTAAGCTGTGATAATTAATGTCTTTTATTTGCGTTGGAATATTATTTCAAACATATTTATGACATTTGCAGAAAGGAAGTATTTTTTGTGTTATTCCGAACTATCATGTGTGCCATTAGTTCCATATTTCTCTCTTGATTTTTGCTTTGGACTTTGATGGCAAATAAACTTTGTTATACAGCAATTTTGTATTCAAAGGACTGTAAAGGCGAATTGAATTGAAATTCAGAATGGACTTTTTTTTCAGTTTGTACGAGTATATATTTCAATCAATGTGAGAAAACATTGGCTGTCAATACAAATGACTATTTACGAAGCGATTTATTTTTCTTTTTTTAAATTTCCATGATAACGGGATTAGAATACGTTTTACTTGATCTCTTCCATGGCAAATATTTAATTTTATCAATTAATTGCTGAATACGCGAGTGTTTGTCTTTTATGTATTTCATACCATTATTAGTTTATATTAAGCTTATCCTTATTTAATAAAGTCTTTAATACGTTATTATTTAAATACCTACATATTTTTATAATGACAATGCTATCAGAATTCAAGCTGCTTAAATTTTGAACACTTTTTATTTAAAGCTTCGGAAAATGTAAATTTTATTTTGGGTTGCTTTTAAGCAAAAAAAATTAGAAAAATATAATTCGATTTTAAAAGGAAAAAAACAATTCATAAAATTAATTTGAGCTCCAAAAATAGTATTCAGGGATTAATTTTAATGAACACGCGTCTTGTTTGGCAGATTATAAATCACACCTAATTATTTCTTTAATTTATTTTTGAAGGCTAATTAAAAATATTTTGTCCAATTCATCTATGCAGCGTGTTAAGTTAATCAATTGAGACAAATAACGAAATATTATTTGCCTTATATTTCTAATTACAGCCGTGATTTGTTTTTCTATTACTCAGCAGTTATTTATTCTCTAATTAAAACACAAAAAAAAATAAAAAAAAAAACAAAGCAGACTATTTTTGATAAATTAAAAACAAAACAATAATGACTATGAAGTGAAAATACGACTGCTATATGACTTTGCATTTTCTTCCTGTTTTTTTTTTTTCTTGCATGTTGTATGTATATATGTATATTTTTCACTCTAGTATAGACAAAAATAATTAATGGAACAATTAGTAAACTTTACCTAAATAACAATCAACAATGACCATGACATTACGGTGATAGAAAGTACCATAAAAGTGTGTCACATAATACATTCTGCCTCTGCTAATATTTACTTTTTACCCCAAACAGATGGATTTACTTTAATTTAGCACCATTCAAGATCTTACATTACAAATACAGAATATTATAAATTCGTTATTATAATCCTTAAGCATGGAATTTATTTAAAGTTACCTATTAAATAGCAACTAAACTTTAGCTTGGGATGAAATAGGCTTATATTCCCGCATAATAGAATATTGAAAACTGAAAAAATTCGACTAAAAATAAAGAGCAATTGAGCAAAGTTTCAACTAAAGTAAGCTATAAATAAATGAAAGAAAAAGAGGAAATGGGAAACACAAACACAAAAAGACCAAAATTCTACTTCTTTCCAAACAAGACGAAGAAATGAGAACAATTGCTTTAAATATTAAATAGAATTTGGCTAAGAAAAAAAAACTGAAAACTCCCTCCGCTAAGGGATTAAACGTAGACATGGACAACTCATGACAACTTATTTGAATTCAGCAATTCATTGATAAAATTAAATATTTGCCATTGAAGACAAACAAATGAATGGTATCCTAATCCTGGTATCATGGAGAAACTTTTTTTACATAAGAAGGCTTCGCTTAAAGGACATTGGAAATGATAAGCGATGTTTTCTTGTCTCGAATTGATTGAAATGTATACAAATACAAACTGAAAAAAAAAAAAAAACTGAAGACAAGGCTACTTGAATGAGTCCCACACTTGTATAAAGTACCTTGATAGTCAAAAAGAATAAAATAATTGCATTGCATATAATAATTGCATAAATTTCCTTTACAAATTTATAGAAATAGGCTTGCATTGCAATATACCAATAACCAATTCGTCTTTGAATTTCTTTGAATACAAAATTCCAATGCACAACAAACTTCCAAAGATCATCATCAAAAAAGACCAACAAAACCATTGAATACTGAGAGACAACAATGGAAATAATGATATAAGGTTACTGACACAAAATGGAAACAAAAAGAAGAAAACAGGGAGGAATAATAAAAATTATTTATTTTCTCAGAACATCAATAATATTGATTCAATATCAAAAGACCTTGTTCAAAAAAATATGGTAGCTACTAGCTAGTTAGAAACCAATTAAAACCAAACCTATTCCACAGATACAGATAATAACGAATATGAGAGACAAGAAAATGAAGATACAATTAATTTTGAATTTCATAAATATTAAATGAAATATATTACTTACTAGCCCACATTAAAAAACTGTGTTTTAAATTGTTTAAGAAAAGTCACTTAAATTTTTCAAAAATTTAATTTATAAGAGATTGAGTAACTACTATGCATTCTTAATAAACAATTGATTTGTTTGATAAATAACACTGGTCTGCAAAATTTATCTTTTTTTCTCCTTCAAATATTTTTTTTTAATTATGAAAGATTTGACTTTCCTGAATCTAAATTTGGTTTCAGAAAAATTCTAACACGTACCATTTTTTTTTTATGATTTTTGAAAAATATGAGTACATTGTAGAAAATAACCCTTTAAGATTAGGTTGACCTTGTACAAAAATAAAACTATAATTCATAATAAGCTCAAATTTGGAGGACTTATTTCTCATAACATTATCTATCATATCAAATTTATTAAGAAAAGTTTAAACACAATTTAAGATACTAATTGACAAAAACAGCAAAAATATCGAAATCCTGCAGTTTTTAGTAATAGACCGAGAGCCAGCGACCTAAAGTTTGCAGGTAATTGCTTAGTATTCACCCCTATGAAATATGTTTAAGGACATCCCCAGGCATGTTACTGCAAAAGAAAAAATCTCGTGAGACGTGGCAAAAACAGTCTGCCAAGCACTTGAATGTGAAAAAAATTTTAAATTAAGAACTCGACCTTAAATCAAAAAAAAAATATTTAAAGAGAACGGCAACACTTACAAAACTAAACGATACCTTTTTTTAAAGGTAAAAAGGTATACTACTTTTTGGTTTTTATATAAATGTTTTTTGATGAATAGTTTTTGAAACAAAAAATTTCAAACTCAAAATTTTGAAAAAAAATTCAAAAAAAGTTCAAACAGTTTTTTTTTTCATAAAATTTACCCAATCAAGTATTATTTTTTTTTTGTTTTAATTTCTCTTATATATTTTGAGTCAAACACCGAAAACTAGAAGTCAAAATCTCTTTTACTTTTCGAGAAAACTGAAAATTACCAAACCTTCTATTTTTTCACCAACGCCAAAATTACGGCTATTAATTATGTCTTTCAGAAAGGAAGTAAGATGTTCACGGGTTTTATTGCAGGAATCGTTCAATGGGTTATAAAAAAGATAAAACCGCGGAGTGCTATTAAATGAGAGGGTGGGAACTGGAGATAGGGGTGCAAAAGCCCCCTTTTTGGTTTTTTCAATATATCTCGTAAACAAAGCATAATTTTGAGATATTGTTCTTAACAAATTTTGTAGAGAATTAAATTTCCTATAATAATAATGTTTTTTAAAAATTTATAAAAAAATTTCCTTACCAAAACAGTCAAAACAAACAAAAAAAAAAATTTGTTTAAATTAATTTTTTTTAGTTTTTTTACTTTTTTGGTTGTGTATTAAGTCATATGAAATATGTTTAAGGACATCCCCAGGCATGTAACTGCAAAAAAAAAGTCTAGTCAGCCGTGGCAAAAACGGTCTGCCAAGCACTTGAATGTGAAAAAAATTTTAAATTAAGAACTCTACCTTAAATCAAAAAAAAAAATATTTAAAGAGAACGGCAACACTTTCAAAACTAAACGATACCTTTTTTTAAAGGAAAAAGGTATACCACTTTCTGGTTTTTATATAAATGTTTTTTGATGAATAGTTTTTGAAACAAAAAATTTCAAACACAAAATTTTGAAAAAAAATTCAAAAACAGTTCAAACAGTTTTTATTCCAAAAAATCTACCCAATTAAGTACTAACTTTTTTTCCAATTCTTATTTCACTTATATATTTTGAGTCAAACACCGAAAACTAGAAGTCAAAATCTCTTTTACTTTTTGAGAAAACTGAAAATTACAAAATCATCTAATTTTTATATGAATATCCAGGAGCTTGTTAAAAATTTTGGCATTTCCATAACGTTAGAGGGATTAGATATTGATTAAGGTAAGTTTTGTAACGCTATTGATACATGCCAATAATAAATATGAAGACTTTAACTGGATTAGGGTACAAAATATTTACATTGTGGAATGACAAGTGTACTTAAGACTTTCTTTCCCTTTAAATGGAATGGCCTGTGCTAAAAAAAGCCAAAAGTCAAAAAACAATTCAGAAAAAATCCCTGAGAATACTGATCCCGAACAAAAAAACACAGTTTTCGATATTTTTAGTTTTTTTTTTCAAAAAGTAAAAGAGATTTTGACTTCTAGTTTTCGGTGTTTGACTCAAAATATATAAGTGAAATAAGAATTGGAAAAAAAGTTAGTACTTAATTGGGTAGATTTTTTGGAATAAAAACTGTTTGAACTGTTTTTGAATTTTTTTTCAAAATTTTGTGTTTGAAATTTTTTGTTTCAAAAACTATTCATCAAAAAACATTTATATAAAAACCAAAAAGTAGTATACCTTTTTACCTTTAAAAAAAGGTATCGTTTAGTTTTGTAAGTGTTGCCGTTCTCTTTAAATATTTTTTTTTTGATTTAAGGTCGAGTTCTTAATTTAAAATTTTTTTCACATTCAAGTGCTTGGCAGACTGTTTTTGCCACGTGTCACGAGATTTTTTCTTTTGCAGTAACATGCCTGGGGATGTCCTTAAACATATTTCATAGGGGTGAATACTAAGCAATTACCTGCAAACTTTAGGTCGCTGGCTCTTAGACTATAAATCCCACATGAAAAAAAAACACCTTAATTATGGAAAATGTAAAATATCAACGCCCATTATATTAAGAAGTCAAATATTTAAAGAAAACCATAATAAAATACATTGAACAAAATTTTTACGTGTTTTGTAATTTTATATACTATTTTTCTATTTATAAATATCTTATTTGTGATAAACCATTCGATAAACTGCCTTGTAAGACTTCAGTTTTGTTTCTCCTAGAAACAAAAGTATACTTTTCCTATAGTTTCTGATGTGCTGAGTTAGAATCCCAAGTCAAACAAATTCTATCACGTCAGGATTTTGAGATATTCGCATTAAAAGATCAAAAAAAACCAGAATTGAACAAAATTTTTTGAATTCGGATTCAAAATCAGCACACTAAAATCCATTAGAAAACTATACTTTTGTTCTAGGGAGAAAGATGTATTAATTTTTAGAGACCAGTTTCTTTATAGTAAGATATGCCAAACCTACTAAACTTACTTAAATTAAGATATCTCAAAGAAGAAAAGAGATATTGAGAAGATTGAAACTGAATTTGAAAGAAAACAAAAATAAGTTCTTTCATAAACTCTAGCAATTATAATTGAAAAAGATTACATTATGCCACAATATTTCTTCGAAAACAGCAAAAAAAAATGGGTTTTTGAGATTTTCTAACGAGAATATCTAAAAAACGTGACGTGCTAGGCCAATTCTGGATTCGGAATCAGCATAGAAAAATCCTTTAGAAAAGTATAGTTTTATTAAAATTAGGATTTTCTTGCAGACCAGTGTAATTAGGATTGTTTAAATTCATTATTTAGTGTTATATTTTTAATAGAAACAAATATTACGTATACGCCACAGTGACCAACTTGAGTAATACCTACAGTTTATATTAAGTTGCATCTCTGATTTATTATTCATTCTTTAAAAAAAGAGCAAATACATAAAAATGTAAATGTACCCATGAACATGCGTTAGAAATTAAACTTCTTTATCATTGACTTATGTAAATGTATATTTAGAATCAACAAAAATTCACTTAACAATTTAAAATCTAACATTCAAAATCTGAAAACTGGCTGTGAATAAAAAAGAAATACAACTGACAAAACGGAATCGACTGGAATAATAAACAGAATTTTTTAAATACTAACAAAAATGGATCTAATGTCTATGTATTAGATGAAAATTGACTATCACGGAGAAAAAAGTGTCACCTTAAAATAAGATGATGCGCACATTAAATTTCACCACCTTTCTGATTCAGAGTTAGTGATTTCAGACAAACTTTAATTCTCTATTTATAAGGCAAGCATTGGTTAGGTGCCAAAAAAAAGTTTCAAACTTTTAATCAAAACCAATACTGCATTGATGCAGTGTGATTTTCTTCATACTTGTGTGTGTGCATCCATGAAGCAGTCAGATGATTTTTTCGTAATTTCCAAGGTTGTTTTTTTTTAAATATCTCCTTCATATGAAACATCTCCTAAATAACGATTTCAAGATATTGGGATTTTCTAAAAAAAAAATAGCTCTAATGATTTCGATAAAAGAGCAAGTACGTGTGACTCAGGTGTGCATTTTATTTTGTTGTGATGGCTCTAGGTCCCTGCATAGAAACGTACATATAATGCGTATACACCATAGTGACCCGCTTGAATAAGAAAAGAGTTTAAATTAGGTTGTACTTTTAATCAATTATAACTAATTAAAGGTTTTAGTGGTATTTGTATTTTTGTTCAGGTTGTCCCACATAAAAGGGTTGAAAGGAATTATACAAAAAGATTCCATTTTAAAGTCTCTCAGAAGTTGGTAACTTGTTCGTCCCGAATCATTTAAACATTATTTAATAATAAGGAGAATTGATTTATAGCCCCTTAAAAGTTAAGATTTGTGGCTCAAAATTATTCTGCCCCAAAAGTAAAATCAAAAAATTCATTTAAATTGTATTAAAAATTACTTTGAAAACCTGCTAGTCCCTTAGAGAAAAACTCAGAGAAAAACTCATACATTCCAATTGGTATCAATCAGAAATTCAATTAAAATGAAATTAAAATAGCCCACACATGTGAAAATTCAATTTCGAATCGTGTCTTAGAAGTTTAACAAGCTCTTAAAACAAGAAATTAATCAAAATTCTCAAAATATAAATGTGCTTTATGGCTTCAAAAAGTTTTTCTCAAAATAATCAAACTAGCAACGTTTCGTATTAAAACACATATTTCCAACAAATTGACCACCCGTTGCGCTAACCTTCTTCACAATTCACACCAAAATCCCAAGAGAGCCAATTACTCAAATCGATTTTAAATGTGTCAACATTTCCGAATACACCATTTCATTTTTAATGTAAAGTCAGCATTTTACCAGTGAAAAGGTACATTTCGAGCGACTATATTAAGATTTTCAATACACACAAACCACATACAAATCTATATGTTATCCCTATTTTATTTTTTTCTACCCACAATCATCATCAAGGGTTTCTTTCAACTAAAGTTTCAGAGAACCCTACTTTTAGAAAGAGACACCTGTCACGATTAATAAATGTCACGTACGCGATATAATTTCAATGTACATGTCAGTTGTGGTAATTTCTTTCAATATACTGAATGTCACGTTCACTACCAAATAAAAATCCTACTCACAGTTTTTCGTTTGCTTATTTTTCTATATCAGACAGTTTCTTATTTAAGTATTAGAAAATAAGCTTGTCGAAGAGAATCGTTTTATGAAATCTAAGGATTAAATAAGAAATGATTTGATGACCCACTTAATAGTTTGGCCAAATTTTAAAGATTTAAAGATAATACACAACAATATTGTCCTTACCTCGATCTAAACCATAGCCATGCATTGAATGAGTAAAAAGGCTTCCGGACAATAAATGTTGGTAGCTCTATTAGAAGAAGTGAAAACAAACAAAAATATATATAGTACCTACATACTAACGGCAGCTTGCGTCTTCGATAGTTATGGGGCATTTGGGAGTGATTGATTCACAATGTCATCCTTTCAATAATAGCAGAGGTCTCTCTGTGCTACTGCTGCTGCCCGTTTTCCATAACTAAATTGAGCTCAAGAAAAAGTTATTGTTATTATGCGATGAACTACAGCATGCTACTTGTTGGTACATACACATCTATAAAAACATACACAATGTCTCTGTTTAGGGGAAAAATATAGGTCAGGAGGGCATTGGAGCAAAGCGTTAGGCATATTCACTTAGTATCAAGGGATGACAATGTGTGTGATGATGTGCTTGCTTGTGTTTGTATAGATGTCCCGTTTTATGCCCCAGCGTAATCATATTGTGCTCTGTGTGTTTGGCATTAGAGTGCGGCATCCCAGCATTTTCAGCAATTTAGGAGATGTGGTAATTCTACTAAAGGTTTTCATTGCATCTCATCCTCTCATGTGGATGTTAGAGGACGAAAAGCCATTTTCGACCTCTATACTTTAGCCTATGCACCAATGATGGATAATGACCGGTGGTGGTTAACGATTTGTTACAATGACAACCAGACAGCATTGGTCCGTCCGAGCATTAAATTCCACTTAGCTGTTCTCTCTTCCAATTCCTCTTTAGTATGCTGTGAAGGTAAAATCTAAATGAGTTCAAAAAGCATTACAGCAGGTCCAAGGCTGAAACGCTCAACGCTGGAAGGCTGCGTGAAACGTGAATCGCTAAGAGATGATAAAACCCAACGGAAAACCAAACACACACATACCCACACTTTATGTGTGTTAGGTGACCATTGTCGGTCGTTTATTTCAATAGACCATTTTGGGACAGTTTGTTGAATTATCTGATAGACAATACAGGTTTAACCAATCAATTCTTGGTATAAGTTGATGTTCTATTTGAAGACCAGGAAATTATTTCAAATAGATGATCTAAATGAAGATTTTAGATTTCCCAAAAACCGGCAAGTGTACATGTTATCATCCCTGTTTTAAATAAATAATTTTCTAGTAAAAAGGCATTTAACGTTTGGCTTTAACAACTTAGTAAAAATACCAAAGGTTGATCATATTAAATAAATTGTTTAAAATTAATTTTAGAATAATTCCGTGAAGAAGGTTTTACTCCTTTTCATTCACTTTAATAACTTACTGTTGTGTTTGGTAAAAACATGATACATAACTGCCAAAATGGGAATTTTTCATTAAAGGATTTCAAATGATTATTTTAATATTGGTAAAAATATTTTAAAGTATTATTACAGCCTAAGCCTAGTAAATATAAACTTTTTTTAATGAAAAACAGGGTGATTTTTTATACAGATTGGTATTGGTGTGATTTAATAATTTGAAATTTAATTTCTATAAAGTACAAAATGTTGCACATACATATGTAATTTGTTAAATTTTTATTGTATGGAAAGTGTTCAGGTTTATGTTCTTATCATAAGAATGAATTGGTTGGGATGATAGCATGTCGTTAGCAGACACCATCTTGGAAAAGGGGATAGAAACGTTTATATTTAATATCTCCATTTTTACTCATTTTCACCATAAATAACTAACGACAGACTTATTCAAAGTAAAAATATATTAAAAAATGATATATAAACGAATTCTGTGAGTTAATTCAATTAAATTTTGTAGTTGGTTGAAATCCGGGTTTGTCTCAAGGCCGCAAGGTGAAGGCAAAATGACATTCATTCCAAAAAATTGATTTTAATGATAAGGACAAATTTTGTCCCTCAAATAATACGTTTTATGACCATTTACAGGCTGCCCCAAAAGTAATGGTTCAAACGATATATGTTGATAGGCCAAAAATGCTTTAGTGAAGAAATTGTAAAAAAAAAAACAAAAATCAATTATTGTCGGAGGAAGCAAAATGCCAAAATACTGTTGCAAAGTAGGGATTTTTTGAAATTCGCAAGAATACGGTTAATCGAAAAACGTAAGGTTTTGGCATGAACAAATTACCAAATTCTGAGAGGCCTTACGTTGGCTTATCAGCATATTTCGTTTGATCTATGACTTTTGGGGCACCCTGTTTTGTGACTTAGTTTTTAAATACATATACTCGAAAAATCTCATAAAAAAATAAATCTCCAAGTTATTATTACAGAGCCAAGCAATTCTTAGAAACAACAGAAGATAATTTACAGATGAATTCAAAAGGCTACTGAATGGCCATGGAAATGAAGGCATATCGTAATGAAACATCTTCCATGGTAAAATTTACTATCAAATAAAATATGTCCATATTCAATATCGTTGGTAATTATGTATCAAGAAGCAATACTATTCAATATACTGTTTGAAACTATTCTGCAACATACAGACAGTAATTTTTTCAATTTTATTCTATAGCAAAAAATGCGAAAGACTGGTTTTCAAACCGAAGGTACTGTGTTAAGTCATTGACTGTGTTCTCATCGAGCTATATTATAACTTTTCATAGCAATAATTGACAAACAAACGAACATTTTTCCGGTGGCTGAGAAAAAGATCACTGCTGACAGTCGCAACTCCTTTACTGACACCTTGTCTTTCAAGTTGAAAAAAAAAACACTACGCTTTTCTGTTCAAGTGCGGTGTATTACGTGGTTCTCGAAAACTAAAACATGTAACACTCAATTTTGAGATTTAATAAAATTTAACCTAATCTAATCTAGTTTTTTTTTTTTTTTTTATTAAACCAAAGTAGTTTTAAATTCAATATTGTTTGTATTTCTAAGCATAAAAAACTCTTGCCAACTGCTGCTATTTTAATTGAGAAGAATACAAAATAATTTTCTTTAGGTTTCAAATCGCTAACTTCATTAAAAATCGTGCTTCCAAGCAGCTGAAGTTGCTTGTGGAAAAAGGCATGAGATTTTGCTCTTTGATAAAACAAAATTTATTTCCAGCCAATTTTTTGTGCCAAAAATTTGAGACTTGACATATTTTAATTTTATAGTATTAGTCTAAGAGCCGGAAGCATATTTTGGCAGTTTTGATATAACCGAAATTCGAGTGTGCACTAGACTGGGCCAAAAAAAAAAAATATTTTTTTTTTTGAAATTAATATCGAAAATCTTGTTCAGGACGATGAAAAAAAAATTTGGTGAAAATTTGAGCCGTTAAAAAAAATTTTAAGAGGTCTATCATCGGTGTTTTTTATTTTTATACATGATATGACGTTTTACAACAGAACTGCTAGACGATCAAAGTAAAAAAAATTTCTGTTCATTTTTTCTTATATAAAATTAAATTTCCTACAAAAAAGATCTTATTGAAAATTTTCGTCAGACGAGCCGTATTCGAGTAATTAAGCTTTTTAAATCGAAGTGTTTTTTCAATTTGACTGTTTCACTTTGGAATTTTGTGATGAGCAAATAAGTGAATAAAAAAATAAAATCACGACAGATTCTTATAGGAAATTTAATTCTCTACAAAAAAGGTCTTGTAGTAATTTTCCCTAAATTGAAATCTAAAAAAGTTATTCACGATTTAAATCGAGAAAAAAATTAAAAAATCAATTTTCAATTTAAAAATTTTCTAATTCACTGAAAATTCAATATTTTCAAATTAGCAAGATGTTTTCTTGTAGGGAATTAAACGTTCTATAAAAAGTTCCTTGGCAGCAAATTAATTGCTTTAACCGTTAAGAAGATATTCGTATCAAAACCAATGCCCACTGATTTCAATAGTTTTCTTATGACAAGTATGCATTTGCGATTTGAATACGATTATCTTCTAAACGGTTATAGCAATTAATTTGCTGCCAAGGAACTTTTTATAGAACGTTTAATTCCCTACAAGAAAACATCTTGCTAATATGAAAATATTGAATTTTCAGTGAATTAGAAAATTTTTAAATTGAAAATTGATTTTTTAATTTTTTTCTCGATTTAAATCGTGAATAACTTTTTTAGATTTCAATTTAGGGAAAATTACTACAAGACCTTTTTTGTAGAGAATTAAATTTCCTATAAGAATCTGTCGTGATTTTATTTTTTTATTCACTTATTTGCTCATCACAAAATTCCAAAGTGAAACAGTCAAATTGAAAAAACACTTCGATTTAAAAAGCTTAATTACTCGAATACGGCTCGTCTGACGAAAATTTTCAATAAGATCTTTTTTGTAGGAAATTTAATTTTATATAAGAAAAAATGAACAGAAATTTTTTTTACTTTGATCGTCTAGCAGTTCTGTTGTAAAACGTCATATCATGTATAAAAATAAAAAACACCGATGATAGACCTCTTAAAATTTTTTTTAACGGCTCAAATTTTCACCAAATTTTTTTTTCATCGTCCTGAACAAGATTTTCGATATTAATTTCAAAAAAAAAAATATTTTTTTTTTTTGGCCCAGTCTAGTGTGCACATATCTAGATATGCACCACAGTATGTCAACGGAACAAGTCTGGCAGTGATCTTTTTCAGCTTTCCCTTGCCAGACGCATCCAAAGTGCAGCAAAAAATCAATTTTTGGCGTTTTGGTATAACCGAATAAATGATACACCAAAAAATCATAAAAAATCCCCTGATTTCGAATCTGTGGGTACCGCAAGTTTCTTTTTCAGCTTTCCCCCCGCCAGACCGCTTTAAAGCATTTTTAAGTGCATTTTTCTACTAAAAAACCTAATTACTTATTTTCTGTTAGGTATAACCGTATGATGGTAACAAATTAATATTCTATGTCTATTCCAGGTCTAGAAAATATAATTTTTAGCCAGCTATTTTTCAGCCTTCCCTCTGCCAGACGCATCCAAAGTGCAGTCAAAAATCAATAAATGATACACCAAAAAATCATAAAAAATCCCCTGATTTCAAAAATGTGGGTACCGCAAGTTTCTTTTTCAGCTTTTCCCCCGCCAGACCGCTTTAAAGCATTTTTAAGTGCATTTTTCTAATAAAAAACCTAATTACTTATTTTCTGTTAGGTATAACCGTATGATGGTAACAAATTAAAATTCTATGTCTATTCCTGGTTTAGAAAATATAAGTTTAAGCCAGATATTTTTCAGCCTTCCCTCTGCCATACGCCCTTAAAGGTTTCTCAAACAGGTTTTTCCATAGAAAAAACACCTAGTTTCTGTTTTTTTCTTATAAAATTGAAATAATATTTTTTTGTTTAGAGTAACCATATGATGGCCAAATATTAACTTTCTCTGCCTTTTCCTGATTTAGAAAATGTAAGTTTAAGCCAGTTTTGTTTCAGCCTACCCTCTGCCAGACGCCCTAAAAGGTATCTCAATAGTACGGGAGAGTTAGATTTTGCTATATGGGGCATGGGGGTCTGGGAAAAAATCCGAAATGCATTTTGACTTCAGGGCTCGAAAGGCATAAAGACACGAGTCGTAAACCAAATTTTGTTCAATCGCACCAAGAGTCATTTGGCCGCCATTTTTTTTTAATACAAATTTTAGTTTTTCACATAACTCGCGTATTTTTGAACCTACAGAAAAAACAATGTATGACAAACTTGAAATAATTTAATTTTCTACAATATATTTTAAATAACATTTTTCGATTATCCCTTTGGTTTAAAAGTTAGGGTGTTTTTTTTTAAACACGTCAAAAAGTGATTTTCTTATTTTTGTCATATCTCTTTTACTTGAGCGTTTTTTAAAAAATTTGTTCGTTGTAAAAGTTGTAGATCTTTTAATTACCTTCATTTGTTACAATATTGGTTTTTCGATTTGACAGACCGTTTTCGATCTGTAGTCAAAAAACTTCAAAAAATTGCAATTTTTTGTGTAGGGACAAACAAAATGATTCTTGGTGCGGTTGTACAAAATGTGGTTTTAGACTCTTTCGATCCCTGGGTTTATGCTCTTTTAATCCCTGAAGACAAAAGCTGAAAAAGAAACTTGCGGTACCCACAGATTCGAAATCAGGGGATTTTTTATGATTTTTTGGTGTATCATTTATTCGGTTATACCAAAACGCCAAAAATTGATTTTTTGCTGCACTTTGGATGCGTCTGGCAAGGGAAAGCTGAAAAAGATCACTGCCAGACTTGTTCCGTTGACATACTGTGGTGCATATCTAGATATGTGCACACTCGAATTTCGGTTATATCAAAACTGCCAAAATATGCTGCCGGCTCTCGGTCTATATGTGTAGCTATCTATTTTTTAGAATAAACCCTTAAGTTATACATAGCGGTTTGCACGAACTTCAAATTGTGTCATAAATTCCTCTAAGTTTAACATAACTTAGGGGGAAGAAATAGTAGAACTTAAGGATTTTATGATCAACTTAAAGTATTTAATTGAACAAAAAAGAAAGAACGCGGCTTAAAAAATTGATGTATGTAGTAGAAAAGGAAATAAATTATCAATTAAATATAAATTTACTCACATTTATTAGCAATAACCATCTTGAGATGGTAAAATTTACAAATTTATACATATCTCATATTATTTTTTTGACAAACAAAAATATTTGCAAAACAAATTCTGTCAAATGAATAATTTTTTTTATTAAGTTAAACACACTTTTATATCCACTTTCACTATATAAACACTTTTTTCTGCAATAAAAATTGCCAAAATAATAAATTTGTTAAATTATTTCCGGCTAATTTCTCAAAAACAATTCAAATACACTGACGTTTGTGTCGTTTGACATTTTAATTTGAAGCTCTCAGCGATTTCTCGCATGAAAGTGAATCGTTGCTAGGTTTAACATAAATATTTTTTAGAAACTTAGAATAAACTAAGTAAAACATTAAAGCTATGTTCGACCTATCTAAGATTAGAATTTATGACTAGTATGAGCAAATGGGCCTAACACTTATAATTTTTGAATACCATACTTTTTAATGAAAAAAAAAAAAAAAATACACAGAAAGTCCAAACATCTGTAAACTTTTTAAAGACTTATAACTACAATAGTGTTAAGTCATGCCAAGTTTCAAATTTTTGGAAAACAGAATTTAAAATAAAATGTTACACATACACCAGAGTGACCCGCAAGCGATACCTATTGGTTTTAGATAAAAGATGTTAAGGCAATAAATATTTAGATTAAGCATTACATGTATTACGTGTGACTGCTTAATGAAACTTGAAATCAAAATAAAGACACTAATGTGACTAACAAACAAACGACCCTGGTAAGAAAAGTTGTAACCTGCAAAAAAAACGTTTTCGTATGTTGAACGGTTTCCTTCATATAACTTGAAAACAAATGAATTTGTTCTGAATTTGTTGCACATTTTCGTTTTTAATAGAATTTGGCCCCTGACTCCTACAACCTTTGAAGTCACTATCTTTTCGGTAGTAAAAAGAATCGAATTATAAGACATAAATAGTTTTGAATTATAAACTGTACATTCCTTGGCTACACAATGATTTTAAAAGAGGTAAAAAAGCGATGAACGTATTCGAAAGGGACCTACAAAATAATTGTTTATTTTGATCTTTACAACGTTGCATTTAATATTCAACACTTTATTACATTTTTAATGTAAAAAAATCAAATGCTCTATCTTCTTATTTAGTAACTACATAACGTAATGCTTTTGAAACAATAGGATCTGAAATAAATTACTTTGAAAATAAGATAGTGGGAAAGAGGGAAACAGAGGGAAGGGGGAATAAGCCAATTTGTATTTTTATACGGAAGTCTAGTTCAGGAACAATGAAATGTAAAAAAAATCCTGTTAATAAATTTTTGTAATATCAAAAGCAAATAAGGAACCTTTAATAACTTTTTCTGAAAGAATATATACCTAAACATAAATTAATGATTTCAAGTTCAAAAGTTGTATGTCTTCGTTAAATAATGTTATTCTATGGTCTGGTCATGCTGAAATAGAAAAGGTTTTTATTTTTTCCAAAATATATTTCAGCTCGAAGAATGTTTTTTTTTTATTAAATAATTGAGTCGATTTATTTTACCCTCAAAAAACTTTGTATACCAAAGTTAATATGGTCACCCTTATATCCCAGCTACACAAGGATCAGAGAAAAAAAAAAATAAATTGAGAGGACTGGCCGGCGTGGCCAACAGGAGATTAATTAAAATGATGGTGATGTTCGGATTTCCATCAGCCTACTGTGTAAATATTTTTTTCTTTAATTATTTTTGCACCCAATCTTAGATTAACTATGTAGATACATACATATACTTATATATACTTGTTATATCTTTTTTAACATTTCCTGTTACATATACAGTAGGAGGTACATACGTATTTGGGGATAATAACGATGATGGTTCGATGGCCCGTGCCATCCAAATGAGTTCTCTATTGATCCGTACCTAACGATCTGTCCCAAACAAAAAACAAAAAAAAAAAACCTTGAAATATAAAACAAAAAGTTAGGGTTGATAGCTTTGGTATGTGGTTAAAGGGAGATAACATTAACCCGACATTTTTGTATATTCTCAAAACATTATTTAAAGGTTTATATCCTTGACATAGATTTTTGGGTATCAAGGATATAGTATTTGAGATTCATAGCAGATATGTCTTTGATAAAAGTTTCAATTCGAGGAACTATCATGGTTCAGTGAATTTAGTAAACATGTTTATTAAAAAATTAAACTTTTTGTGTGGGCAAAGAATCGTATTGAAAAAGGCTTACATCTCAAGTTTTTAAAGGAAATTTAATGATTAATAATGTTAATTATTTGTTGATTAAATTATTGTCAGGTAGCTGATTTTGGTTTTTGAAGAATTCAAAAGTTTTAACAAAATTATTTGTTTTCTATTGAAATTAGGTCAACTGGTGGTAGTTGTACTATAAAATAATGTAAATAAGGAATAAATTATTTATTTATAGCTGCTCGTATTTTGGTATTGGTGTTATACAAGCCTATTAAAATTCATGACTTAAAACCTTAGCTATACATTCTGATATACATCTCTTTCCATACATTTTAACAAATGTCCCGAAATATTGTAAATAAACTTCAATAGCGGGATGCAAAACCAAGCCAAGAAGATAATAATACCCTCAAAATCTTTAGCAGCATTATGAGAAAGGTATAAGCAAAACTATTTCTTTCGCCATAAAGAAGCAATTATTAGTTGTAGTTTTATTATTAGTTTTTGTTTTTGATTCAGAATCTGAGAAAGCAGATGCCACAGTCTCGATATTATAAAAATCAATAACTATAACAATAATTATAAGGTTTTTTCGTAGATATTTATTTTTGTTTGACCAGAAGATTCTTCTAATGATTGGATATTAAAATAATGCTCTTGTTCGTATTATAAGTGTGATATATGTGAGAGAAGAGATATTAAAGAATTAATAAGAAAACAAAAGCAGACATAAGTTTCAAAGATTTACAAATCTAAGATAAATGTATGGACACCAACTAACTTCAACATGATACAAACTTATATCCTATACCTTTATGCTTTTGATATATCTTTTTTGTTGATAAATTAAGAACCTGTGATAACTTCGAGTTGTCAGTTTTTAAGATTTCGACTACTTTTATTTTTTGGTCGAAAATATGTGATTTTGAAGAAGATTTGCAAACATTTGCAACAAAATATTTTATTTTATCAAAAACCAGTCTTGTTTTGTTGCTGGCAAAATTAAAAAAAATTCTTGGAAGGAAGAAATCCAAAATTTGGACTTTGGAATCAATCAAAGGTGGTTTAACCTTTATTTGTACAAAATTATCGATATCATGGTAAAGTTTTTTTTTTCAACAAAAATTTTTTAATACTTCAATTCTTTTTTATGATATATACAGGGTGTCACAAAAGTAATGGATCAAACGAAGTATGTTAATAGGGGATCTTAAGGGCTCTCAGAATTTGGTAACTTATTCATCCCAAATCCTTACGGTTTTCGATTTAATGCATTTCTTGTGAAATTTCGAAAAATCTCGACTTTGCAACAGTATTTTGCTTCCTGCTGCCATAATTGATATTTGTTTTTTACAATTCTTTTACTAAAATATTGACAAATAATTAGGAACAATTAATTAATCAAAATATTTTTTATTCCATAAGGCATTTCGATGCAAATTAACTAACAGTTTCAAGTTTTTTAAAAAATCAATTTTTTACTTTTTTTTGAGAGCAACACCGCAAAACAAATTTCTATGGTGTGAGAATGGTTTATTATTTTAAAAAGTTGCCCTGTTATTGTAGTTTTCAAAAATGTATAAAAGTTTCCAAAGTTGCAGTTAGATCGCAAAATATTACAATTTGAATTCAACAAAACAGGGGTTTTCAGAGCAAAAATACAAACGAAAATAGAGGCTTTTGTTCAAAGGGCAACTTTTTAAAATAATAAACCATTCTCACACCATAGACATTTTTTTTGCGGTGTTGCTCTCAAATAAAAGTAAAAAATTGATTTTTTATAAAACTTGAAACTGTTAGTTAATTTGCATTGAAATGGCTTATGGAATAAAAAATATTTTGATTAAATAATTGTTCCTAATTATTTGTCAATGTTTTAGTAAAAGAATTGTAAAAAACAAAAATCAATAATGGCAGCAGGAGGCAAAATACTGTTGCAAAGTCGAGATTTTTCGAAATTTCACAAGAATTGCATTAAATCGAAAACCGTAAGGATTTGGGATGAACAAGTTACCAAATTCTGAGAGCCCTTAAGATCCCCTATTAGCATACTTCGTTTGATCCATTACTTTTGGGACACCCTGTATAGTGGAGTAACTAAAGCTCAAAAATTGGCAATATTAGGGAACCCGGCCAAACAGCTTAGATTTTGATGATCTTTTTTTTCAAACGTCGGTAATTAAAAATACTTAAAAGTCTATAGATTAAAAATTGCCGGTGTTGCCGTTTTGATTTTTTAAATTTAATTGAACAAAAACAAATTTTTTTCAAAAATTTTTCTTAAATTTCATAAATTAAGTGTAGCCGAAAGATTGTCTATTAAATTCAAGGAAAAAAAATATATGGGAGTAAGGGACAATCTTCCATAGTTCAAGCGATAGATGCAATTTTCTTATTAATTGACTTCAAACACAAAAAAAAATATTTGAACACAACGGCAACACCTACAATATTCAAATATACATTTCTTAAAAGCTAGAAGCTTAGTCATATAGTAAAATTCAAATTAAGTTAATTGAATGAACGGCTTTTGAAAGAATGGTAATTGAACTCAGATTTTTGAAAAAAAAAATGATTGAAAAAATTTTAACATGTCGTTTTTTAAACTTGGTCGTAATATAAAATGCATTTATTTTTAAATTTTTTTGGCCGCATTTATTATGATTTCAAATTATAAAAGGAAATGTCAATATGTATTACGGTTTATGAAAAAAATTTAAAAGTATTTCATTTTCGAAGAACTTTTTTTAATAAAAGTTTTGAAAAAAAAATGTAACTTATTTTTTTTTAAAGTTCAACATCTAAACATAAAATTATTTTTTATTCATTTAATACCGAAATCATCCAAAAATTCCAAAACAAAATCCTTCGTGGAATAGTTAATACACCCTGGTACATAAGAAATAGCGATCTACATCGTGACTTACAAATAGAAACGGTTACAGAAGTTGTTAAAAAATACGCTGTATCCCATAATCAGAGACTGCAATGTCATACCAATTCTGAAATGGTGTCCGTCTTGAATACAAGAAACCATGTTCGGAGATTAAGAAGAACCAAGCCTCATGAGCTTATGGTCTAAAAAAACATGGGAAAGTATTAAAAGTTTAAACTTCCCCCAAAGTGATTTTACAAAGTTAAGAAAGAAAAATCTGATGTCGATCTCTCAAGATTGGTCCTGATAAAGAGGTGGTTTTAGTGGTTAAGAGTCCCACACTACTTGGTGTCGAATACTGCCAAGTGTCCCGTCAAAAAAAAAAAAAAAAAAAAAAAAAAAAAAATTAATAACCCTTACTGTTGAAAGTTAAATAGCAAAAATTTAAAGTTCCTATTTACCACAGTCTTTAAGAAAATTAATTATTTCAATGCAAAAATTCAGTTTTAATAAAAAAAAACCATTGAAATTGAAGTAATTTTTCATTTTTTTTTTCAAAAGTGTGATATATTTTACCTTTTTTGCTTCGAAATTCAACTGATAATATTTATGGCCAAACATTTTTTTTCAATAAATTCATATTTTGTTAGAAAAAGTTTGGAAAAAAGTAATTTTAAATTTTTCTAATAACATTTTTTTTTTAATTCTGAGTTTGAGGACCATTTTTTCAAAAAGTCTTGATTTAAATTTAAGAGATAAGAATGAGCTTCTGGCTTTTTAAAAATGTATTTTAAAATATTGTAGGTGTTGCCGTTGTTTTCAAAATATTTTTTTTGTGTTTGAGGTCAGAATGTTAGAAAATTGCATTTATCACTTAAACGATGGTCCCTTACTGCCTGTTATATATTTACCTTAAATTACACTGGTCAACAAGGTTCTTGCCACAAGAACCAAAATATACTTTTCTAGTAGATTTTGGGGTGCTGAATCCGAATCTGAAGTCAGAAAAATTTGATTGGCCTTCGTTTTTGAAATATTACCGTTAGAAAATGCTAAAAAACGTCATTTTGGCTGTTTTCGAGCTTCTGTTTTTATGTGGGGTAATTCATTACAAACAAATTTGTAACGGTTATTATAAGAACAGATATTCTTGTTTCAAAAACTGTTTAAATTTTCCCGATATCTCTTTTATTGCTCGAGATATCTTAAGTTTCATTTAATAAGCCAAGGAGAAACTAAACTTAATCTAAAGTTTAAGTCACTGGTCACAGAATTGTTGCCACAAGAACTAAAGTATACTTCTCTGAAGGTTTCCGAGTTGCTGAACTCAAATCCGCAATCAGAAAAATTCTATTAGCCTCCGTTCTTGAAATATAACCGTTATAAAAAAACCCTTTTTTTGCATTTTATAACGGTAATATTTCAAGAACGAAGGCTAATAGAATTTTTCTGATTGTGGATTCGAGTTCAGCAACCCAAAAAACTTTAGAAAAGTATATTTTGATTCTTGTGGCAAAAAAAGTTTAATTCGGTTGGCCAGTGCTGTTTTTGATTCAAAGACCGCTACTTCAATTTTAAATATCTCGGGCAATAAAAGAGATATCGGAAAGATTGAAACATTTTTTGAAAGAATAAAACTAGCTCTTATAGTCACCGTAACAAATTTATTCATAATGAATTACTCCACATAAAAACAGAAGCTCGAAAACAGCCAAAATGACGTTGTTTAGAATTTTCTAACGGTAATATTTCAAAAACGAAGGCCAATCAAATTTTTCTGACTTCAGATTCGGATTCAGCACCCCAAAATCTACTAGAAAAGTATATTTTGGTTCTTGTGGCAAAAAAAATGTTAAATTTTGTTGACCAGTGTTACCTAGAGAATCTTTTGCTATCATTTGTTTTATGAAATTTAAGCAAAAAAAATGGTTTGTTAAAAAAAAATTAATTTTAATTTTAAAAAACAATACGGCAACACCGGCAATTTTTAATCTATAGACCTTAAAGTATTTTTAATTACCTACGTTTGAAAGAAAAAATCGTCAAAATCAGAGCTGTTCGGCCGGGTTCCCTAATAATTTGCTTTAGTTACTCTACTAATATGTTGTTTATTGAAAAATGTGTTTTATTTATAAATAGGTAATCATTTTTATCAAAAAAAAAAAACAAAACCGACGTCCATGGTTTTTCTCACAGTTTCTTTAGCAATAACTTGACGAAATTAAAATGGGACCACACTGCAGGCTTTCCAATACAAAAAGAATTATCAAAATTGGTTCACTTAGTCCAAAGTTATGAGGTAACAAACATTAAAAAAAATACAGACGAATTGAATACCTCCTCCTTTTTGGACGTCGGTAAAAAAAAAACTTTTTTAAAAAATTTTCAAAACGAAATTTCTAAAAATTCTTTGTAATACAAGAAATTAATATAATGGAGGTTAAAACAATTTTAAAATTTGTTTTCGTAATTTTAAAAACAATTTTTGATATTTTTGTTAACTAAATTTCTTATAAAATTAATAATAAAATTAAAACTTAAATTATTCTAAGGAATGTTAACGTATTACAATTTTGGTGCCTCTGGTCATAAGAGCTCGCATTTCAAATCGCATTCCGAAAACACAAACAAAAATTTTTTTTTCACTTTTTTAACTTTCTCATGGTTGCATGCGTTTTATAGGGATTTCGGTTCTCGGGATTCTGACTCCAATAACCCTACCAGAGTTATTGAGGCTGTAGTACTGGGATTCACAAGTCGACCAAAACAAAACCCCGAGTTCCATGAAAAAACATTTTGGACTAAAGAAGAGGGAGTACTTAAACTTGGGTTTTTTTTGTCGTAGTCTAGATGATTGTTGATAAGTGCGGGAAACAAGGATTTGATTGAGAAATATTTGTTTTAATCCGTAGGTTCCTTTCACGTTGTCTTGGATCTTATAGAAGCAATTTTCAGATATGAGAGAGGAACATTTATTTACGTTGTACATAGCACTGTACAATCTATTGCCCTTTCGTCAAGTTGATAAAAGCGATCAGATCTCTAACTGTCAAGATTATGTTAAAGCCTTTCAGGAGATTTGGTGGAATGCAGCCTATAAAAAAAGAGATTTGATATATCCCTCATAAATAGAAATTTAAACCATGATACTAATTTCATAAATATTTAAGCTCTACCTTACGCCAATATATTCAAGTACTTTGGGATGTAAAGCTTAAACGAAGAGTTCATATTTTCTCGCAGTTTAGAAAGTTTAGAAAGTCAAGTCCGGTTAAACAAGACCAATTTCTGTTACTAATAGGAGGTAAAACATGCAAAATTAATGAGTGAAAAAGGTTGTGGTCGTCTACAAGTATATATACCGGTCAGTGCACCTACCCAAATTCTACAGCAACTGGCCGTGAACTATAACGTTAACAATTCAGATTTATTGACCCAAAGCAAAATAATCTAATTAAGCCAGTTTAGGAGTGTATCAAAATCCACTTATAGGGTTACATATCACAAATTCCCAAAACAAAGACCTTCATGAAATAATAAATACTCCTTGGCAGTAAGAAGTTATGATTTATAACTTGTTCTTCAAATAGAAATGTTTGCAAAGCTGTTTGAAACACACATTGAATTACACTGTGAACGAGCTGCCCTGAAACGGATAAATATATAAGAATTATTACAGGAATTAAGGAGAACCCGGATTGATGAAAGGAAAAGTGAAGTAATCAAAAAGTCCTTTTCTTAAAATAGTAACCTACAAGACATGGACCTACGATAAATTAAAAAGAGTGCCAGTGACCCATTCCAAAAAAAACTTCCTCTCTTGCTTGAAATTCTAAGTAAGTTTTTAAATCAAATTGTATGTACCCAGTGCACATCCCCTACTACTCCATTTCATAACACTAATCCTACGAATAAAAAAAGCTACTTGAAAAAACTCTCGTAACTCTTGTTTGTCTATATCACAACTCGATGAGTATTTTCTTTTCTCTCCTTAAAAAAATGAGAAAAAAAAATTGGTATCCCTAAGGGACGAAGTGATGAAATCCACTCTAACGTGATTGCTTCATTGCATACGAAAAAGTCATCTTTTCTTGAACAGTTTTCCTGCTTTGCTTTTCGTCTTGTAGTGTTTCTTTTGAATTTAAGTTTTAATCAACAGGGAGGGGAAGCATATTGACAGAAATATAGTTTGGGGACTATTTTAACACTTCAACACTCCCGCATAAAACCAATCTAATAATCAACATTTATTATCTCCATTTCAAGTTTATTTTCGGTTAAGATTAGAACCTCTATATGATTTAAAAACGATTTAATCTAATTTACATAACTCTGCATAAGAGAGATTGTATAATTTCTCAAAGTTTTGCCTAATTGAGTTTAATATTTAATGTTGTACTCACAAAGTTGCAAGAATTCCAAGAAAGCAGTTTTCAACACCTCTTTGAAATGGTAATCAAGTGCTTCAGGTGCATTTTAAATAATGCATGTCCGGGTCTCATGTGCTTTATATATAGGTACATACAATTTTATGCAACCAACTTATCGTATGAAATGATTTAGAATTAAATTATTTAATTAGGAAAAGCGAAAAGTGTTGAAGTGAGTGCAATTTTAAAGAGGAAACGTCATATAGAAATTGAAATTAATTAAATGTGCAATTCCTGGTTACACTTAGTGGTTTTTTTTCTAATTACTTAGTATTTAAGTAATTTTTTCTTTTGTTATATAGAAAACAAAAATTGGTTTGGCTTTTTTTTGAATTAAGATGTATAGATTGCGGTCCTTGACGATATGCAGCAAGTTTTGCGAGGACAATGCACTCAAACATTATAGTCAAAGAGCCTGAGGCAAGATTTTCTGCATGAAAGGAAACCGAATTATACTACTTACTCTACTTCACCACTTGAAATTAGTCGCATCATGACATCCTCGTCCCTCTGATTACAAAAATAAATGTTGCGAATGTAGTAATGAGATCCAAGGAGGTGAAGCGTCTGTCATGGGAGATGGGATTCTTGTAAGAAGAGAGAAAGGGAAGTCAAGGTTAAAAATATTTTAATTGATTATACCTAAAACGCCGCCGTAAAAAATAAACATATTTGAGCAATTTTTTTTTGATGTTTATTGTTTGGACATGTGCCTGTCATAGGTTCTTTTTATAAATCAGGGAAACTAGAGAATCAAGAAGCGACTAAATCGACTACTTACATTATAATGGTACTTTTTGTTAATTTTGTATTGCCAAAGGTGGCCACTGAAGACGAATGTACTCGCTATTTAAGCTTGTAAAGGGAAAAATTGTGACATTATTACGAATATCAAGCAAGAAAATCTGCTACTAAGAAGTTCCAGTTACAAGTTTGATCACCAAATCAGAACTAGGGTGTCCCTTTTTGACACCATAATTCTCGTCGCCTTTAGTTGTAAGATATTTAATTTCTTAGAATTACAACAACCATTTAAAACAGGTCACAAGGGAAACCAATTAAAAAGGACTTGTTGTACTGAGAATTCAAAACTCTACACACAAAAGATCCTAATAGCCAAGATGGCAATACTTCACCTGAGAAATGTCAAAAGCACATTACTTTGCAAATTTAAATGAAATTTGAGCTTTAAGATTGTATGTAAATAAATATTTCTTGTGCTAAACTCAAAACCTAATTGCACTGCACTATAAAAATACATACATACCTTAAAATTCCGGTAGTAAGAAATTGGTTTTATACTTCGGAATAAACATCGACATTTTTTTTCATTCAGCCAAACATCAAAATAATAATTGAACAAAAAATCAGAATCATCGAATGTAATGCAATGTTTTCATCCCTTTTCTCGAAGAGTTACTGAAAAATAATAAATATTTAAATGCAACTATTTATAAAAGGAAAACGAAAGCAATTCAACCAATTTAAGACCAGTGCAAGTAACCTTTATAGTTTTTACACAAAATGATTGTATTTTTATTTTCACAGTTTTATTATGAAACAAAATTTTCATTGAAAATGAAATGAGATTTTGTTTTTGAAGTATAAATTTTTGAAAACCGATAAATGAGATTTTTTAAATTTTGTAAGGTATACATAGGTATAAAATAGAAAAAATATACAAGTGTTACACAAATAGTCTATTGAATAGACCCTTTTGGATGGAACAAATTCGTTCAAGAGTTTTTATTGGCGATTATGATTCCTTGGCATACAAGAATACTCCAGCCAAAAGTGCTACTAAATCCATTGGTGCATTTCTGAGAAAACGGCAACACTGGTCGGTTTTCAGTTTTTTTGATTTAACTCGAAAACCAAGCCTGACTTTGAAATGGTTCAAAGACACTTTTCATAGCATATTAAATTTTCTGTCAAGTTAAGATGGTTAAAAAATTTTAAAAATTATTTTTGTCTAAAATTCTAACCTAAAATCAAAGAAAAAAAAGTTAAAAAATTGACAATTTTATTTTTTTTTACTAAATCAAGGGGCATTTTGTGTATGTAGCCGGGACGTCCAAACTTTGTACTAATGAAATAAAGTAGAGGTAAAATCCTTTGATAATATGCAATTTTTAATTTTTTTTGTCAAGAAACAACTTAAATGTACCTATTCAAAAATTAGCACTTTTTCTAAATTTTTGACTTTTTTAGTTAAAAGCAAGTTTTTAAAACTCGATAAAATCGTATTAATTGGTAACTTTTAGACTTTTAAAGTAAACATACTTCGAGGGATTGATTTAATATAAACTAAATATGACAAACAAAAAAATTTATTTGCATCCTTATGGCCTTTTGTGCAATTTTGTGTATGTGCATTTTTATAAATTTGGGTCGAATGGATGGACGGAGAGCCATTAGCTTTGGTCTATTGCATAGAAGAACATTTAATACCAACTCTTTTACTGTTTTCAATGGCCTGAAAAACAATTCTTGTAAAATCCGCGACCAACGAAAAGTTTCTCTTGAAAAAACGAAAAAAATACTCTAATGAGTTTGAAACAAAATAGCTCAGGGAAATTAGTAAATCAAATTGCACTTTTCGCGGGACAAATTTTTTTCATGGAACGTATTTAGGTGAATGTCCTTATCGTAAAAGTGAATTTTTTGGGATGATAAGATATCGGGAACAGCCGCCATCTTGGAAAGAGGTCGGTGCCGTTTTTATTTTATAACTCCATTTTTACTCATTTAAACCAAAAATGTCCGAGGGTAGACTTATTATCAATTAAATTATCTAAAAAATGATATACAAATGAATTCCGTGAGTTAGTTAAATTCAATTTTATAGTCGGTCAAAGTCCGGGTTCTTCTCGCAAGGTTAAGACAATATGACATTTTTTCAAATATCTGAAGAACTTTTGATTTGTTGGGGATTTTCTTAAAGTATGAATTATAGCACTTTGAATTATCTATGAAATGAGCCCTTTATCGTTACTGTAACCAACATAATGTATAAGCCATCTAACGTCGAAGTTCACATTCTACTATCCAAAAGTGAGAAAATAACAAGTTTTCTTCTATTAGACCGAGCAAATTTTTGAAGTGGAGGTATAACCAAAATATCAGTAAACAGTTTTTTAACTATATTCGTCTAAATATTGAATTCAAAGTTTGAAATCTTTAATGTTAACCTTTATATGGTTTTCGAGGTTTTAAATGAAGTGAATTTTCCAATTAATGTGAATAAGCTCAAGTGACACTATTTAAAATTCTAAATATAAGAACTGATGCCCTGTCATTTTTCCTAAACATGAACACCTCAATCTCAGCATTACGATAAGTATAACTCAAGATATGCGGTGTGTAAGCCGTTATGTTTTCGAGACTATTGTGTTTAATTTTTGATTGTTTATTTGAACTATTGAAATCCCAAATATGTTCAGTTTAAAAATCGTATATCATGACTTCGACGTTTGTTGCTTCTACAATGTGATGGTTACAAAAACAATAAAGGGTTCATTTCATAGATAATTAAAAGTGCTATAATTCATTCTTTAAGAAAATCCCAAACAAATCGAAAGTTCTTCAGATATTTGAAAAAATGTCATATTGTCTTAACCTTGCGAGAAGAACCCGGACTTTGACCGACTATAAAATTGAATTTAACTAACTCACGGAATTCATTTGTATACCATTTTTTAGATAATTTAATTGATAATAAGTTTATCCTCGGACATTTTTGGTTTAAATGAGTAAAAATGGAGTTATAAAATAAAAACGGCACCGACCTCTTTTCCAAGATGGCGGCTGTTCCCGATATCTTATCATCCAAAAAAATTCACTTTTACGATAAGGACATTCACCTAAACACGTTCCATGAAAAAAATTTGTCCCGCGAAAAGTGCAATTTGATTTGCTAATTTGCCTGAGCTATTTTGTTTCAAACTCATTAGAGTATTTTTTTTTGTTTTTCAAGAGAAACTTTTCGTTGGTCGCGGATTTTACAAGAATTGTTTTTCAGGCCATTGAAAACAGTAAAAGAGTTGGTATTAAATGTTCTTCTATGCAATAGACCAAAGCTAATGGCTCTCCGTCCATCCATTCGACCCGAATTTATAAAAATGCACATACACAAAATTGCACAAAAGGATATAAGGATGCAAATAAATTTTTTTGTTTGTCATATTTAGTTTATATTAAATCAATCCCTCGAAGTATGTTTACTTTAAAAGTCTAAAAGTTACCAATTAATACGATTTTATCGAGTTTTAAAAACTTGCTTTTAACTAAAAAAGTCAAAAATTTAGAAAAAGTGCTAATTTTTGAATAGGTAGGTACATTTAAGTTGTTTCTTGACAAAAAAAATTAAAAATTGCATATTATCAAAGGATTTTACCTCTACTTTATTTCATTAGTACAAAGTTTGGACGTCCCGGCTACATACACAAAATGCCCCTTGATTTAGTAAAAAAAAATAAAATTGTCAATTTTTTAACTTTTTTTTCTTTGATTTTAGGTAAGAATTTTAGACAAAAATAATTTTTAAAATTTTTTAACCATCTTAACTTGACAGAAAATTTAATTTGCTATGAAAAGTGTCTTTGAACCATTTCAAAGTCAGGCTTGGTTTTCGAGTTAAATCAAAAAAACTGAAAACCGACCAGTGTTGCCGTTTTCTCAGAAATGCACCAATGGATTTAGTAGCACTTTTGGGTGGAGTATTCTTGTATGCCAAGGAATCATAATCGCCAATAAAAAGTCTTGAACGAATTTGTTCTATTTTTGCTCTGGAGCTCGGGTCTATTAAATAGACTAAAAGCAGTAACGGCAAAAATAGTAAAAAAAACCAACAGAACCGACCTGCAAATTTTTTCGCACGCTTCCAAAATCGTTGAAATGTGATAGTTTTCAAAAAAAAATTGTCAACTAAATTTCTAATTTTTTTGTGACTAAATCGTCAGTTTTCAGAACTTTTTTATTTAGTCATAAGAAAATCGAACTCGAGTTTCTATATTAAACAACAGTCTAAACAACTGAAGTGATTGACTGCTAACTTCATAGTTAAGGGTTTTCGGTATAATTCTCTAAAGGAAAAAATTGAAATTGTGCATCAAGAATTTGCATTTGAAATTTGGCAAGTAAGTAGTTTTTTAGTAATTTTTTTTGACCATTAAAATGGTAATAATTACACTGGTTAACAAAATTAAACTTTTTTTTTTGTTGCCAAAACAAAAATATACTTTTCTGAAGGATTCCGGTGTGCTGAAATCGAATCCGAAGCGAAACAAAATTAATTCTTTTGAAATATTATTATTATTCTTTTATATAAGGAAAATTGTTTGAGCATATTTAGTAACGGTTTCTAAAAGAACTATTTTCCATCTTTCAAGACCTGTTTAAATCTTTCCGATATATTTCTTACTGCCTCAGTTGTTTGGCATATTAAATCTATCACAGAAATTTTAAAACGTCATTATCTTCTTTATGATATATGAAGCCAAACCCACTTACTTCATTTTAAGATATCTCGAGCAATAAAAGAGATATTGAAAAGATTTAAACAGGTATTGATAGATGGAAATCAGATCTTATATAATCATATCTTATATAAGAGAATAATGTCCAAAGTACTCAAATTTTTAATTTTCTAACGGTAATATTTCAAAAACGAGAGCTGATTAGTATTTTCTGACTTCGGATTCGTTCAGCACACCAAAAACCTTCAGAAAAGTATATTTTTGTCTCTACAACAAAATTCTGTAAACCAGTTAACGATACTTCACATACAACCGTACTTTTGCTGTTTGACTTTCTCGTAAACGACATAAACGATTTTAACGAATTATTTTCATACGAAAAGCTTTATTATTATTTATGTATGTCAAAACTGAGAAAATTTTTGTTTAATTTTTTAAAAAATATCCATTTTGTTTGAAAAGATTTTATAATTCCATTGCGTACTTAGTTTATCATGTGCATTTTCCTCAAAACAAGCTAAGGGCTTCAATTAAAAAAACAATATATTAAGCTTATAGCATTATGATCGTAGGTTATTTTTCGATGTTGCATCTCACCAAGACAATCTGACTTCCCTGAAAAAAGTTATGTCTGAAAAAACACTACACGTATTTTGTAATTAAGAATTATCGTAGCAAGTTCCGGGGATGATTTTTTCAATTTGTTAGTTATCTATTGATGCCCTGTTAAGCCATTTGTTTTTTGGACATTCTCCGTTCTTCAAAACAAAAAGTTTGTGTGACCCAGTACATCTTATTGAATTTACTATTCTTAATTAAGATAAGAATAATCATATCGTACGAAAAAAAAAACTTTTTTAAACTAAAAATCGAGACACTTTTAGATCTAGCAATATATTGTTTTTGTAACCCAATCACTTTTTAGACTTTTACCCTTTATTTCAAGGGTTGGTATTCAGAAGAAGCCTAAAACCTAAAATCTTTATATTAATGGAGGTACTCATTGTCAGAAGTATATATGGGTTTTGGTTTTAGTTAACACCATGAATTTTATTTCACATAAAACTTTTATGAACTTACCCTGCAGAGCAAGTAACAATCACACAATGTGAAATAACATAAAACAATAACTTTCTAACCCAATTTCAGTTTAACCTTTAGGCTCAGTAAAAGAAAGACACATTTAACACACTCAGATTACCTTGTCCTTATTTTACAGTGCCTTACGGTTAACTTTAAATTGGGTTTAAACAAGTTGACAAAATTCACTATTAAATGTGTAGCTTCTTTGTTTATAGACTTTTTTATTATATAAATAAAATAAGTTCCAGAACCTATATTTTTGTCACACAAATTAAACATCATTTGTGATAAATGGGAATAAGGCTTTAAAATTCTAAATCAAGGGGCACGGTAGTGCCCAGCCAAGTTCTCTATTATTTTAACCTGGTTCCACCTTTCCTCTATTGTTTTAATGATTCTTTGTAAAGATTAGATAAACATTTGAATTCAAAATTCTGAAATAACTTCTTAGAAAAACAAAACACTCAGATTTATTCAATTAAAGACATTTTTCCTGAGGTTTCTGTAAGAAAAACACACTTTGGCACGTAATTGCAGGACCAAAAGAGGCGAACGGGGGTAGTTGCCTAGGATCTTTGTGCCTTATATGTGGTTTATTGGGATCAAACTTTTTTCCTTTAAATTCAGCACAAAGTATACCATTTATCTTATAAACTGAGTGATTTAGAAAGCAATAAAGTCACCGTTTCAATAAGGTACAATGTTGGTCGCAATTTTATTGCAATGGCATTTCTGTTTTCCTTGCTTTTATGGTACCTATTTATGTCGTAAATAAAAAATGAAATTAAATAAAAAAAAAATAAACACAATACGCTTCCGTGTGCGGTCGAACTTGGTGTTCGTAATTGACTTACTTGTATGTCCATTTGAAGTGTCATTTTCAATAAGGATATAATTTAATGGTAAAGTTCCACATATACCTGTATGGTGGTTAAATGGACTTCTATTTGTAGGAAACTTATGACGCTTAAGGCTTTTTATATTTTTCTGAATCTGTGAAGGTAAACGAAACATAATATGAATGCGGTTCACCGACACGGATTATAAGATATATGCTTTCAAGTGTATAATGTCATGAAGTTGTCAGACTGTATTCACGCAGAAATTTTAAACGATTTTAACTGCTTGGTACAATACCTTTTTGAGCCATCAAATCAAAGGCTTTAGTTTTGATATGGCATCGATTTTTACTGGTGTGATTAAAAGATTGAAAGCTCTGTTTGTGTCTTTGCTCAAACAATGTTTGGAATGTAGTTCAAAGGGTTCTAGAGTGAACTCTTGAATTTCCATGAATTATATAAAATTAAACTTCGGATCAAAAAATTGAAAACTTCAGACAAGTGTCACTGCTTTTATGCAATCGGCCTTTAAAAAGACCAGAGATTTATTTGCGGGTTTTTAAACTTGAACGGAAGCTCTTCAAAAAATCGAAGGTAACCTAATCACCAGAAAGCAGCTCAATATGTACATATATGTATACACGGAGAAAAAAAGGGCACCTTAAAATAAGATGATGCGCACATTAAATTTCATCACCTTAAAATAAGGTGATATCTGCTTAAAATAAGGTGATTCCACTTAAACTTAGTTAAATTTAATGTGAACTTCATCTTATTATAATGTGAATTTTCATCTTAAAAAACCAACAAAAATTAAAATTTTAAAATTATAGTCACATTTTAGCTTAGGTTGCAATTAATTACACTCATTTCCAACAGTGAGATAGCACGATGGTAAGGCACTCTTATGCCCCTATGGGGCATAAGAGGCATTTCCAAATGCCCAATACGGAAATTCCCCGCGTGGGGCAGTTGAAATGTGACCCGCAGTATAAAATATAGACTGTTAAGGATGGTGGGGCTAGTATTCTTGTTTGGGGATGTTTTTCTTGGCATGGTGCGGGGCCATTTCATCGGAAAGAGGGTATTATGGACCACCTTAAGTACAAGGAAATCCTAAGGGACACTATTCTACCTTTTACTGAGAAGGAAATGCCTTTAAAGTGCACATTTCTACAGGATAACGATCCAAAACATAAGACTAAGTCTGTGAAACAATTGCTATCCGTCCAAAAAATCGGTGTTATGGAATTACCACGTCAGTCCCCTGATCTGAATCCTATTGAGGACTTGTAGAGTGACGTGGGAAAAGCGATTAACAGGTCTGATACCTCAAATTTGGACAAACTTTGGCAGGAATTTCGACGAGCTTGGTATTCAGTACCTTTTGATACTAGTACCCGCATCAATTATATCGTTACTCGTTACTTTCGTATGTTTCGCATATTTCGTATGTTTCGTGTGTTTCGCATGTTTCGTTACTTTCGATACTTTCGCATGCTCCGTGTGTTTCGTACATTTCGTATATTTCATGTATTTGATACGTTTCGTATGTTTGGTATTTTAAGTATGTTTCGTTCATTGGTATAAGGGTGTAAAAATTTTTTTTTTTGAAAAAAACCAATAACAATTTCTATAATCTAAGCTACATTTTAAGGTCATAAACATTAAAATTAGTTGCGGCATTCTCATGTAATAAGAGTTTAAAGGTAGCTATATTGAATTTTTTTCGTTTTTTTTTTTATCAAACGTGGAAACTTTTTTGATTTTTTTCCAAATTTTTAGACAAAACTTTGGTAATTTTTTGTTTATATTCTTTCAGTAATCTTATCACAATTCTTTAGAGACCTTTATTTCAAAAGTGCAACGCGCAGATCTCGAAATATTAACACTTTAATACAACCATGTCGAACAATTTTTCATTTATTTTTTCTATTGAGAGTGATTTTCAAACCTAGTTTTCTCTGCTTCTTTTTGTGTTGAAAATTTTGCACAGAAAATTAACTAATTTTTTGAAAAACCAAAAAATTTTTGTACATTCTTAAGCTAAATATCAACACCATTAACACCAAGGCCATAAACAGATTGGTTGCGTCGTGGATATACATATTTCTGCCAAATAGAGAAAATACAAAAACGTCTCTTTTGATATTTCTGTATAAATTATCGATAACACAATGATTATTGAACCTTGGCACTACTGTTTTAATCGAGACAAAAGTAAATTCCAGATAATTATCTGCAGTTAGCATTCTGAATAGGTATGGTTACGATACCGACACGAGATGCGAAATGCGACAAATTGAGTGTATCACTTCATTTCGTATCTCTTACATCGGATTTAGTATTGAAACTGGAATCGCGTCGTTACTCGTATGTTTCGTATCTCGTACTGGTAAAAATCTGCATTTTCGATTTTCTAACGGGAATATCTCCAAAACGTGATGTGATAGAATTTTTCTGACCTCGGATTCGAGCTCAGCCTATAGAAAAGTATACCCTGGTTTCTGTAACAAAAACCTTGTTGACCTTTGACCAGTGTAATTAGCTCGCTAACGCTCGCAATTTATATCAACTAACTTATCACTCTTTGTACCTACAAAACTAGAGATGCCGCTGAATATTGGGCCATTTTTAAATTCGTTTACCGCAAGCAGGGCTTTTTTAAACTTTTAACTACGAATTCCTCTCCTAAAAAATACTTAAAAAGGATATTGGCAAATTTTTCGCTTCTACACAGTTCAAATGACTATTTGATTTAGCGGGATTTAGAATCGACTGCAGTTACATATAGTTGATAAAAAGTATTGTGATTTCTAAAAAAAAATTTTGTTTGGTCTAAGCTAACCCCCCCCCACTGTATATTAAAGTTGCATATGGTGGCAAGTTTAAAGGATCTATCCAAGAAAGACCCTTGAAATTATGATGGATTGACTTGATACGATTATATTGAATCTCATAAAATTTACTCCATATTTGAGAAACATACTCGGGGTGGGGCGAACGTAAACTCGTTTTAGAGAGAATTTAAATTGTTTGGCATTTGACTGGGTAAGACAAATTGAACAAGTTCCAAATTTATCGGTTGGACGTTTTTAACAATAGCTTGGGTTTTTTTTTCCGAAGTTGCCTTTAAAAACTATTTGCTTAATTCTGAAATAAGCTCAAGTTAATGAAAGTTTGGTACTGGTTATAAAAATATACTAGTAGTTTTTTTTTTATTGTTCTTTTTCTCCACTATCCATTTTACTATATCAGATAAAATGTCATTTTCTTAATATGAAACAATAAATAGCTATCTCTATCTAATTGAAGAATTAAACTTTAAAATGGCCACAACGACACGTACTAAACGCACAGGTCCTGATTAATGATTCAGAAGCATGGACTTTTCCTACTTCCGGCTGTTTGACATACCAACGACACGGGCGGCGCTGAGGTGATTGTCACGTTAACCAACTCAGTGACTTTCAAATTAAACCACCAACTTGGTTCATCTTCATAGACACGTTGTTTTTTTTTAAGTCAACCACACTGACAAATTCCAAAGATAAATAATCGTTAAAAATTGAGAAGAACAAATGTTTCCATGAACACTTCATGAGATGAATAAATTAAGCTTAAACAGCATACATATCTTCTTATACTTTTCTTTATCTTAGACAAAAAAAAAAATACCATTCCATAAGATCGTGTCAAGACTAGGCTACTAAGTACCTATTCATTTAACTTAAATTGTCTAAGACAAATTGAGTTTTCTATACTGGTTACGTATTTTTTTTATTTTTATTATAGAAAAAAAGAAGAACTTGAATAATTTATCAAATTAGTCTTATAAAATTGTATGAAACACCCTCCCAAAATGACAGATATTTCTTAAATTGATGATACAAAAAAGGAATATCAATATTTTTAAATATTCTATTCAAAAAGTCTTTTCTATATGACTTTACGAGGGTTCTAAGATATGAGGGGTTTGCTCTATAGTATTATGCTATACCTATATACATATGTCTGTTAAGCTTGACAAAACACAATATTATTATAACACTGATGGCAGAGAGTGTGCTACATCAACCGTTAAACATTGGATTAAATCCAAGAAGTTCCTAATTAGAGAAGAGCTCTTGCTCAATTCCTCCAACTTCCGTCAAGGAGCTTCATTAAGAAAGATAGCCAAGAGCACTCACTTTCTTAAGCC
Source organism: Episyrphus balteatus (assembly GCF_945859705.1). Classification (NCBI taxonomy): domain Eukaryota; kingdom Metazoa; phylum Arthropoda; class Insecta; order Diptera; family Syrphidae; genus Episyrphus; species Episyrphus balteatus. Next base: position 68,874,983 of record NC_079135.1, read on the forward strand.
GAATGCCAAAGGCATATAAGCATCTTTTTCCACTTCTTTCTCCATCATCACTCACACTCTCGACGATTCCACTCCTTATCATTCCTTTCTCCCATATCATTTCTCCTTTATTCTCTATATGTTAAGAGTGTGTGACTCAAATAAAACAAATGGGATTTAAGTGAATAGGTCACACATCGTGTCGACAACTAACGCATTCTGATATGGCAAGAAACAACAATTGAAAAATAAAAAAAGTATAAGAATAATAATAATAAAGACGCGTTCCTAATTCGTTTGAATTGCCTAAAACAAAGACACACAGGAAAACGCCTAAGTACTCATGAAAATAATGGAGCAGAATAGAGACGTCTCTAAAGTGGCTATATAGTATGTTGTAGAGGTAGGTACGTGAAAGTCCTTCATTCGGAATAAAACAATGAAAGAACACAGGACGACGACGATGACTACTAAAAACTCAAGCAGCAAAAAAGTATATTTTTCTTCATGAAAACTTTTATTTCTTTGTGTTTTTTGTTGTTTTTGTTATTTTTTTTTCTTGTACAAAAACAAGAAGGTCTAAGTTTTTTGTATATTTTCGATTGCAAGTTAAACACAAACAGCTTTTGCTCAAGGAGCTCTCGCATACAATAAATCAACAAATAATATAATTGAATAAGTTAGACACACAAATTGTTTGCTTCTTTTGGAAAAATTCTTGAATATAATATCTACAAGTATGCAAACACTTTTTCATTTCACTAATGCGCTTCATAGAGTTTTCTACCTAACCTACTGAAACAAGTAACAAAAAAACAAAGTGTATATAGGATTTGCATAAGTATAACAGATGACTTACATTATTTTTAATTGAAATCCTCTGTAACTGGCTTCGGGGCTTCGATAGAACTTGTATAAGAGGAGTTTTATTTACACCACCTCTTCACCTCCAACAACATCCAACATTGTAGAAAACATTTCCTTCGTGCACCTACATCACACTCGTCAAATAGTATATACTTATAGTGGATATAGGTATTAGTAGGATGTCTGTCCCTTTTGTATTCGCTGCTGATGGTATGCTTTGCTACCCTTACTCGCCTTCAAATTGAATTGGAGCAGCACAATTTCTCGAAATTGATGGTATCCAATACATTACCCGTCCCTGACCTCGGCCAACTTTTGCAACTCAAAAGCCCGGAAAAATTACTAGAAATATTTCACTTTGAGAATTTATCGAGATGGTTATTAGTTTGACCTAAAGAATTTATTACTTAAATTCTTAATGCACATACACACAAAAACTCACATTGAAACTGACATAGGATGATATTGGCAAAAAAATAAAGAAATTTGCAAATTTTGGAAGTTTTACGTTCACGAGATTACGAGCACTGAATTTTTTACCAATATAATTCTTGATTAGTTTTTGGAGGGATGATTGCACACACATAATTGGGATAACATGTTTTTTTCCCACTTCTAAGCCTTAACACGCACTATATGTCGTTACTTTCTATGTTCTAGAGAAGAAAAAAAAAGAATATTGTGAACGAGATTTTATGCAGCTATTGGATGAAGGAACATAATTTACAGGTCCTTGCGCATGCTAGGGATCCCAGTTTTAGTGTACAAGAACCCTTTATTGTTGGTTTTTAGTAATAAATATTTGGGGATGGTTAATGTAACTTTTTTTGATTATTTTTTTTATTTTTAAAAGTTATGTATTGTGTTATAAGGAATTTAAAATATATAAATTTAATTTTTTTTTGTTTTATTTAAAATTAAAATTTAGATATAGATTAAAAAAATTGAAAAAATTTAATTTAAAAATATTTAATATTGATGGAAAAGGATGAGAGACCGAAGAGCGACACGTCCCGAACCTAGATAAATACTCAGGAATTTGGTGTTTATCAAAAAACTGTAAAATTATTTAAGCTTTTATCTGCACATGAGCAAATCAAAACAGAGAGTCAAAGAGAGAATAAAGCTTTTTTACTCAGATACTTGCACAATACCATCGAAGGTGTGCACCACATTTTGTGCATTTGAATGGAAAAAGTAGCTAAACCGCAACTCTGCTAGTTATATCCTTCTTTATTGGCAATTAAACGTCTCTATTTGGTGATATGGAATATTATTATCTGATAATAGTTGTGGTAGGATATAGTTAGATACATGCTTTTGGTTTTGTTTTGTTATTTTATTATTATTTTTTTTGGTGGTTTTGGTTTTCCTGATATAGAAGGTTTAGAATATAGAAGTTTGAGAAAGATCTAATCGGTGGAAAAAAAGTTTCTGCGAATAATACAACTGTGGGCAATAATTGTGGATGGTGAAGTATTTATTCTATATGCCTATGGTAGCATAATGTCCTTATACTCATAGCATCGAATTTCAGTTGGTGTTAATTGTAGAGTTGCCGTATAGAAATGTTTGATTATTTGTTTTTAATCAACAATTGGCTTCAAACTAAAGTTTACTATTTTAAAAAAATGTTAAGCTTCCAGTATATTTAGAGAATATAGACCTCGATAAGAAGCAATACAAATTCTTTTAATTTAATGCACACTATATCCAACATACTCCTTGATAAATGTTTAGGTTTAAATTATTATATTACAAAAAAATTACGTATACGCCATAGTGAACATTTTTTTAAATATTTTTAAAATGTAAGTACATTTTGCTATAAAGCCTTTTTAAAAAATGTATAGATATCTATTTATAAAAATATAAAGCCCAGAAAAAAATAAAGAAACAAACAACAATAATTGTGCTTTTGTAGTGATTTCCTATAAGGCTGTATTCCAGTAATACAGATACAAAAAAAAACATTTAAAAATTAAACTGCTCAAAACAAAATAGGGCATATCCAAAATTTATTGTGATTGATTTGATTGATTCGCTTTGGTAATAATAGCCAATTAAGTATTTTTTTTTGGCAAAGATTTGTTTTTTTTTATTCTTTTATTATTTTTTTTATGACGTGGCAATTATTGAAAGCTCTCAAAAAATCATAAACTTACAGAACTTATAGGTGAGATTAATATACGTACGTCTGTACAAATTTCGATTCGGTGAAATTAATAGAAGGGGCATTCCATGAAAAATGGTTATCTTTTATGTTAAGAAAAAAGAGTAATAACTAGATAGGATTTATTGCAATGTAAAACTCCTTTTAAGGCAGATAACTATTTGTCAAGGCTTAACAAGTATTTGCGAACTTAACTCCTAAATTGATACTCGGCTAGCCAAACTTTTCATCATCTTTGGTCTAACTATAACTATATTTGTTAAACTGAGGGTTTTCACATGGAAGGGACTATTTAAAATTATCTCTAAATGTCTTAATCGATCTAAAAACTGTTACGACACTTAAAATCTATTGCAAAGACTAAAAAACATGCAAAAGTTTTATCTACGTAACGATGGAAAGCCCCACAAATACAGATTATAAGTAGGACTATATTTGTGCAAAATTTCAATCTTAAAAAGATTGTCTATTTTTACATGCAATATATTTTTACAGAGAGCATTGTCAAATTTAACTTAATTTTTTTTTGCAATTAGATAATATAACCATTCATATGAAATGATTATACATACATACCAGTAAATGCTCCACAAGCGTCACAATCTTAAATTCAAAAAGTTCAAAATATCCGCAGGTATGTGGAGATTGTTTGCCACGACCGACCACCAGTGGAGAATGTACGGTAATCTCAGTTTTGAATTTCGAAATGGTTTGAAAAAATTGTATCTTTTTTTGTAGATATCGTGTATATGATTAGGGCATGTAATTAAAACTTATATAATAAACTCTACAATTATATAAAATGTATAACATACCTATATGAAAATGGACAAAAGGTCAATGGAAGAAAATGAAATATTTGTTTTTTGTTATTTTTGTATGCATTCACAAAATGTCTGCTCTTTTTGTAGATCTTACAGATATTGGCCCTTATGCATAAAAAAAAGTAAATACTAGCAATATAAAATTAATTAGTATAAACTCTAATTGATATGCACAAAACCAATACTTGCCCTATAGAGCAAGTAAAAACGACACAAAAGTGTTCACTGTGGTGTATACGTACTGTTTTTTTATATATTTTTTTAAATATTAATTCAAAATGGTGGCAAGAGCTCAATCTTGATGTCAAAAAGTTGCAGCTATTGCTTCAGGCGCGTTTTTAGGCTCAATTTACAGAACTTATTTTATTTTAAGACATCGTTTTTGCCAACAACTAGTCGGCTTCTTCAAACAGGTGCTTCTTAGTATGCTTTAAATATTTTGTCAGCACAAAATGTCCGTAAAAATCAAAAAACTTTTCCTAACATTAAAAGGTATAATATGTTCATCTATCTATAAACCAAAAACTTATCTAATTTTCAAGAGCCTTGTGTTTTGTTAGCTTTACCATGGATTCCTTTCTCATAAATTTGTCTGTTTGTTTGTTTGTTTTTACTTGTACATTTTCTACATACCCGCACTTCCACAAACACAACTTTTAACACATATGCTTAATGTAACCGAATAAATAAGTTAAATTGCCAATAAGGCCAGATATAATTACCAAAACATTTTTCCATAAATCATGATAATGTTATTCAATGAATAGGTATATCGTATATCTATTGTTAACACTTTTCAAATAGTATACCTATAAGTAGATATTAAAATATACCCTTATAATCTTGCTCAGATAAGTATAATAGTTTAGCTATAAAAGGATTTTTGTTCAACTTAATGGCCAAATAAATACTTTGGGATTAGAGTATGACAGGAAAAACCATGTCGCGAACTTATTGCTTTATGGTACCTCTCTTAAGGAAGAAGTAGCTTATCTGTACATGAATATCTAAATATTTAAATGGGGAATAAACTTCTATGGTTGGTTAAGAAAATATTCTCTCAAATACACCTTTGGAGTCAAAGGAGAAAATGATGTTAAAACAATTTTTGGTTCTGAAAAATGTATAAACACAACAAAGACTTTTTTTTGTTATGTTGTGTCTTTTTTTATTTTATTTTGTTCTATAAAACGATGCTCTAGTTCTTCTCTCCCTAAACAATTCAATTGTAGGGAGGTAATACTTGCGCTTCTTAGAATTCTCGTCATCATTAGTTTTCCCTTGATCCACATTCTAGACATATATGTATTCTTTATATATATAAAACGTCAGCTCCATGGCAAGGCGCCGAATTGCGTCTGATCGACGTAAAGGAGATAAAAGATCTCAACAGACCTCTTGGAAGGCTGTTAGTCAAAGGCCCGACCCTTCCCAACGAACGACTTGAGAGATACATCCTATCTTTGAATAGTGATCTCTTGAGCAGAGAGTGGGAAGTGGTCAAGAATGAAAGAACGGATGATGGCACCGAAGTGGTGGTAAGATTGAGCCACAAATCTTTACCACTCCTGAGGAAGGCTGACTTCAAGATACGCGTTGGAATCACTAGGTGCAAACTTAGGTTGATTCGCAACGATAGAAAACAGGTTAGTAAAGCGATGAACTTAAACTTTATTATTTAAATGGAATTGAAAATTTTACAAATCAATCTTCATCATAGTAAAGCCGCAACCGCTAACCTTGTCTACCTCATGGAGAGTAGACAATACGACGTAGCCCTGATACAGGAACCCTGGGTTGTAAGAGGGAATATCAAGGGTCTACAATCTAAAGAACTACAGCTGTACAAGTCTAATCTTGACAGTCAAAATAGTAACCCTAGAACATGCATAGTAGCTAAGAAACAGTTTAATCTTTTTCTTCTAACTACTTACAGCAACACTGACCAGACCACGGTAAGATTGGAGCGAGATGGGCTCCCAATGCTCATCCTCTCGTCTACTTATATGCCGTATGACGGTACAGAAGGACCACCAGCAGATATCACTGAAACGTTGGTATCTTTTGCAAGTAAGAATAAATTTGATATTATTTTAGGTTGTGATTCTAACTCACACCATATGCAATGGGGTAGCACTGATACTAATACCAGGGGCGAGTCCCTTTTTGAATTTATTATCGAGAAAAACTTGCTCGTAGCTAATAGAGGCAACACCCCAACTTTTGTTACTAAAACACGGGAAGAAGTTCTTGATATCACCTTGACGAGTAATTCAGATACTTGCCAATTAGAACAATGGAAGGTTTTAGATGAAATCTCTTTTTCCGACCATCGCTTAATAGAATTCTACGTCCCTGATGCTGCCCGGCACATTAAACCTTTTAGGAATAATAGGCGCACCGATTGGCATGTCTTCAATAGGGAATTAGTAAAAAACATTAGTCACTTAAACATTGACAATAACCTAGACACAAATAGTCTTGATAAACTGACAGAGGAATTCACAGGAATTCTACGCGGTGCATTGGACAAAAGCTGTCCTCTCATTGCCGCTGCGAAGAAAAACAGTAAACCACCCTGGTGGACTGTTGAGCTCACTACCATAAGAAAAGAAACAAGAAAACTGTTCAACCTTGCTAAACGCACTAGAACAGAAAGTGACTGGGAATCTTATAAAACCAGTCAGAGAAAGTTCAAGACAGAAACTCAACGAGCCAAACGTAGCTCTTGGAGAAACTTCTGTAGTACTATCGAATGTACTAACCATTCGGCGAGACTAAGGAGAATTCTCTCCAAGACGAATACTTCTATAGGGTCCCTAAAGGGGCCTGATAATCGATGGACAGAATCCTGTCAAGACAGTCTTAAACTCCTGGTGGAAGCCCACTTCCCAGGTTGTAACTCTGAATTGGACAATGATTCCACAAACTCTTTGCACTCAATATGTGAGATTCCTAGAGAAATTATTACGAAAGAAAAGTTGATCTGGGCCATCAACTCCTTCTCTCCTTATAAATCTCCAGGCCTAGACGGCGTCTTCCCTTTGATGCTGCAAAAAAGTAGTGAATTCATTATTCCTTACCTGATCACAATATTCCAAAATAGCCTACAATTGGGGTATGTCCCTAAAATATGGCGTGAAGTCAAAGTTGTCTTCATACCAAAAGCTGGTAAATCCAGTTACACAGAACCCAAAGATTTCAGACCTATCAGTCTAACTTCTTTTACACTCAAAACACTTGAAAGGTTAATCGATATACATATCCGCAGTTATTTAATACCGGAGACTATATCACCCTTTCAGCATGCATACACAAAAGGTAGAAGTGTAGAGACAGCTTTACACTGTGCAGTCAGAACAATAGAAAAGTCGCTTGCGGTTAAAGAATACACCCTGGCTTCATTTCTAGATATCGAAGGAGCATTCAATAATGTCCATAATAGTGCCATTGAAAAAGCACTCACTGACCTTAAAATAGAAGACACGATCATAAAATGGATCGTATGCATGTTGAAAAACAGGCAAATCAATAGTGAATTAGGTGGGTCACATATAAAAATGTACGCATCTAGAGGAACCCCACAAGGTGGTATTCTATCACCTCTTCTTTGGATTTTGGTGATGAATGAGATTCTCATCAAACTAAATTATAGCGGTGTTAAGGTTATAGCCTACGCAGACGATCTAGCTCTTCTAGCGACAGGTAAATACCTAACCACTGTAAGCGAACAATTAGAAAACGCATTATCCAAGGTCAGTAACTGGACCAGGAGATGCGGTCTTAAAGTAAACCCCCTAAAAACAGAACTGGTACTTTTCACAAACAGAAGGAAAATTCCTCCTTTTGCAGTGCCAAAAATTGATGGCACCCCACTTAAGATTTCGGATAAAGCGAAATATCTTGGAGTGATCTTGGATAAGAAACTTAACTGGGGTCCAAACATTCAAGAAAGATACAAGAAAGCCACGTTTGCACTTTACTCATGTAATAGAATTCTTGGCAGAAACTGGGGACCAAATCCCAAAATAATCATGTGGATGTATACCGCCATTGTCAGACCCATTCTGACCTATGGCAGCTTAGTCTGGTGGCAAGCTCTGGA